>NC_139646.1:23521817-23619317 GCF_964638095.1 Poromitra crassiceps
ATACACACACAGGCTGACAAATGGAGGTGGTTGCAGATCCAGTGACAGAGGTGCCATTCATGTATTAGATATGCGATAGGGAAGAGAGGGCCGGTTGCTACTGACCTTTTCCTCCAAGGTGCTTTGTGGAGATATAAAATGTCCTGAAGTTCAAACATCCACCAGTGAGGAACCGGAGCACATTTCATTACAACCAGGGGGATGCAAACTCGTGGAGAGTGGAAAAAGGTGACAGATACCAGGGCACTGGGCAGCAGACATACAGTAAAAAAACACTCAGAAATCATTCACTTCAGCAGGGCCGTAACCAGGGTTCCGAAATAGGGGAGGTCCAGCAAGGGGAGCAATTTGAGTTTTTTTCCCCCCCTTTTTTAGCTATATTTCGAGTAATATATCATTTTAAATCAACATTAGGATTATACTGTTGTGATGTCATTATTCAGTATATTCTCTTTCATGTCACCACCTGCTCAGCTCTCCTGTCAACATAATTGTAACTAACAAACACAAACTGTTTTAGCCAAATTCATATCAAAATGACACCTACAAACACAGGTACACAACCCAAGCCGTACACAACACACAAAGTCATCATCGATAATAAAAAAAACATACAGAGGGACATTTATTTATTCCTGATAGGACCGATTGAAAAATAAAATAAAATATATTATGTTGTTTTTAACTTTACACCACCTCTTTTTGTTACTTATTGGGTCATGAAACTGAAACCATGCATATAGCCACCTGCATACCTGACTTCGGGAGCTTGGCAATTGGCATCATGCATGATTAGCCAGTAGCATCCCAACGTGTCACACAGGTAACATTACTTAAGAGACAGACTAGACACTTACTTTCTTGGTTGTTGCTAAAAAATCTGTCAGTGTCACTCACTGTCTGTCGTTCACTCGCTCACTGTCTCGCAGCTCGCTCACCTTCAATTATCTCGCCAGGCAGACAGACAGTCATCACTCACCACCATGCTGCTGCTCTCTCGGAATCAAGTTACCGCGGACGCGGCGTCAGATGACTTCCTGCCTGACCTGCCTTTCGTTTCAAAATAAAAGCGATCCCGTGTTTTTCATGCTTTTCCATGCAGATTGTTTTATTAATTTTTTTTCTTTTTTTTTTCTCTGAAATATTAGGGGAGGTCCGGACCTCCCCGTCCTGTCCCCGTCCTCATAGCTAGTTACGGCCATGCACTTCAGTGCCCTTTTTTGGGGGGGATCAAAAAGGTGACTGTCACCTGAAGGTGACTAGCTTGCATCCCTGACAACAACACAAGGTGAGATCACAAAGCGCCACGCCTGACTTTGTCACACCGAAACTACTGATGGACCGTGAGCACCTCGAGGAGTGAACATCGCCTCAAGGCTTTCATTGTGCACCAAGGGCATGAGTGAAAGTAGGCCTACATAAACATTATTGGTATTTCAATCAGGAGAGACTAGTAGAAAGTTGTGTTGCCGCATTCTCTCTCTCTCTCTCACACACACACACTTACACACACACACACACACCAAGATCACTGACAGGCATAACCCAGGAGTGGATGTACTGTAGCTGAGGAGACAGATCAGTACATAATGTATGATGATGACGATATTAGTCTAAGTGGAGGAGAGGCAAAGATGTGCTGTGTCAGCTGTCAAATGTTGCTTGGGAAGCTGCATTAGCAGGAAATGAGCTCAGCCTATCAGAGCGCTCTCGAAGAGAGGATTCAAAAACTCTCATTTCCTTTCCCTGAAGGCTGTCAACCGATGGACACACGTTGGCCATAATAGCCGTGTCTCGCTGTCGAGGCTCGACTGAAGGGTTCATGTGTAAACGTCATAATATTCATTTATATTAGATCATGACTTTTCCTTCCACTTTACATCTTCATCTGCCAGCAAAGCAAACGTCTGACTCCCAACTCCCATTTCCCCCAGGAACCACAACATTGTCTCCTTCTAAACTTCTAAACCCAGACATATGAGCCACTTGCCCCCTCTGCTGAATCTTCGAAGGAACTGCACCAAAGTAAGAAACAGGCATTTTGAGAGGTGAACGCTAATATAACACTAGATGATAATGAACTGAATAAATGTTAAAATATCAAAGAGTGATCCGTGAAAATAATCAGTTTTTAATCAATGGATTGGCAGTGTGTGTCACATCCAGGAGACGACTGAACGACAACTCATGTTTCTATTGTCAGCATAAAGTACAGTTCTGATACCAGCAAACTGAATGGCAGGTAAATATCAGGCAAGCCTTAGGGTGGACATTAATTATTAAGGCAATGAATTAATTTCATTTGGCATAATTTTGGCATCTACATCCTTTGTATAAACATAAAAACAGAGACAACTCATCCCTCATTCATACAAAAAAATATATTCCTAAAAGAAACACCTTCTGGCTGCGAGAGACTTTCTCCTGTTGTGCATCTTGTGCTACAAAAGTAGTAAAATAAACCCATAATATTCAAACTTCTTCTACAGGTCAGAGTTTTAAACAATATATTATGAAGGCAGAAACAGCAGTAGTACAAAATAATTGTGGGTCAGTAGGACAGGACATCATTAAAGAGGTAAAACCATTACGTTGACCCTCTTGTTATCTACAATAAATCTTCCATTTTTCTCAGGCAGCTGGATTCAGCAGCAGATGAGGAGCGGGATTTCAAGTCCACTCCGTGGATTAACTTCATCTATTATGTACTTTGGCCTCATTGAAGAGAAGCTACATTTGGGTCAGGAGAACAACCTTTCCTCGGTGTAGCTGTATTTCCAACGTGCCATGGTGGCTAAGTGCATCCAAGAGGGGAAACTTCACATAATGATCAACATATGGATACACCTGCACACACATCATTTAAAAAGGCAGCCAAGTGCAGCAATAAAAAGCATTGAAATCACATTAAAAACAAACCACTAAAAAGTGATGTAATGTGACAGCTGAAGAGGCAGTTTGAAACATGGTACTGAAGGTGCGGCTCACAGGACGAAGAACAAATCAAGTCAAATCCAAACTTTAAAGCCCATATGTGGGCTGGGATCTGATCTCCATTTGTGGCACTTTCTCTTTGGTGCCATCTTTCTGCAAGCCTTCACCCTGAAGATGGACTGCATGTTGGGGGTCAAGTCTTCACCCTGAAGACAGACTGCATGTTGGGGGCAGATTTTCCATTGTTCTGAAAAAAATATGTCTTGTGCCAAGTAATTTATTGAGAAAATTATGAATTGTAACTATCCCAACCTGGCAGTGTTTGGCAATTTAAGTGTTTCTATTTATAATTTATGGGCATTTTGGTATTTCATAGTAGCGATCATAAGAAAAAGGACACTGTGAATATGCAAGTCTATCAGCAAATGCTCGCTGTGAGATTAACAAGCACCACGACTTGAGAGCTCCAGCCTCGTATGAGGTAAGGTGTGTGGTGAATATCTTCTGAAATTTCATACAAGAGAACAAACAAACAAACAACATTCACTAGCATGTAAGCAATATTCTAATCGACTTCATGGCACTGACTTGTACCCATTTAGAATCTTGAAAACAAGTCCTGGTGCTGGTTTAGCATTGTGCATCGTCATCATCATCATCAATAGATAAATAAAAAATACTGTACTATGTAACAAAAAACCAACAAGGATTGTCTAACTGGATGTGTGAAACGTCTGTGCGTGAGTTCTCTCCAGGCAGTTTCTCCTTTGTGGAATCAAGAAGACAGCAAAAATGACAAGTGCACGCCGAGCACAGAGCCAAACCACTAAACACAGGCTCCTGTGTTGTGCTCTCATACACGTATGTGGTCTATACTCCTTCTACTGGTCCAGCTGACCCCTGCCTTCCCCGTCCAGGAAGAGCTGAAGTTTGACCCAGTTTTGGTTGTGTGGTTGTGGAGTGTGTGCAGTGTGGCCCTGTGGCCAGCAGAGGTGGCTGCTGAGGCTCCTGGGGAGGTCACTGCAGGTCAACTTCAGTTCACCAGCAGGACGTCCTCGTACGTCGTCGTTCTGGGGGAGTCAAACCAGGACCATTCATTCTGTTAGAGTGTGCAATAATGTCCTATATTTCTTAGATTTAATATCACAATAAAATGTTCTTAAGAGTCAATTCAAGATGACAATGTTGACAAGGTCTGGTATTGGATTCCCAAACATGTTGGAGCAATGCAAGATTTTGGACTTGACCTTCATCTGTGGCTCGCTCTTCTTCTGAACACTTACTGCCCTAACAATGCATAGATCTTCTTCTTACATTCATGAATGAATACGGTTGTTGATTGAGTAACTGTGTTATAATGTTGATAATTATCTATGTAAATTGAGTCTAGTTATGATGAACTCTGGAACACAGTATATTAGAGAATAGGGGTAGGACTAGACAAGCATCTGCTTCCTCCTACTCCTTTTCGGACATGACCATTTGATTAGTTATTTTGTTTTTTTTGGTCTGTTTTTAATTCTTATTTTATTTTATTATATGTATTTATGTGTACATTAGGGGTGTCACGATACACTCATTTCACGATATGATACACGATATTGGGTTCACGATAACGATACGATACGATATTTTAACAATATTTTTTTTAACAAAAGTAAATAATTTTTATGTATTTATTCATCATTTATTTAACCATGTGAGTCCCGTTGAAATCGAAACCTCTTTTCAAGGGAGCCCTGGGAAAATAGTCTTTCATTTGAAATACACAAAATACAAAACAAATGCCGTTTTTGGAAATTGTTATTATAATAACTAGAAAACAACATGGAAGATAATGCTTCTCTTGCAATAGAATGTGTCACACTGTCACAAACTAAATGTTTGTTGCATGGTGAAAGAAAAATAAAGTATACAATCTATTTCTTAAATAACTCATGCTCAATGGTCCCTAAACTTATGTAATCTTATGTACCCCTTGAGCTGTTTTGCCATGCCAGTAGTAGTCTACCCCCTCACTCATGCGTGTTGATTCTGTATATTTCCTTTTTTTAATGTTCGAAATAAATTTTCATTCATTCATTCATTCATAGATCAAATAACTAGTTTAACAAACAGACATCATATATAGTTTGTTGCCCTCTCGCCCCACCTGTCACAGCAGCAGAAGAAGGAGCAGGGCGAGGTCTCCAGCACCCTGAACTTCCCGGAGCTCGGCGTGTCTGTACACTCCGCTATGAAGGCGTGCAGGTCCGTGATGTGGATGGCCTCCTGGGTGTGGTGCTGAGGACATCAGAGGATGTGTTTGTTATATTGGTTTGTTTCTCTCCTGTGTCACACTCTGTAGCCTTCTCTCACCCTTCTCCCAGTCACAAAAACAGTAATGACAGACCTGGTTTGACAAGAGTTAAATCAACTAAATCCAAGGTTCTCACACCTCGAGGACTTTTCAAGGACTTTCCAGGACAAATTCCCTCAAATTCAAGGACCAACACAGCATAGTTTGAAACACCGATCAAGGTTCAGAGTTTTGGACAAACAGCATGTGAAACAAGGATTCACAGACAGCGGAAGGTAGCCTATTTACTAACATTAAGTACAAAAGAAAGAAAGAAAAGAACTTCAATTTCAACAACTTCAAAAAGAGTTGCATCTATTTTTGCACAAAATATATAAATTCAAGCAGTTTCAATGACACGTCTATTAACTTACCGTAAGTCTATTCTCAAAAACTTCCTAGGCCTTTGATTTTCCTCTCTCTCTCAAACTCAAATTCACAAACTTTCAAGGCCTTCAGGGACCTGTGAGAAACCTGTAAATTAACAGACAGACCTCCTCACCTCAACAAGGCCTTCAGGGACCTGTGAGAAACCTGTAAATTAACAGACAGACCTCCTCACCTCTACAAGGCCTTCAGGGACCTGTGAGAACCCTACAAATTAACAGACAGACCTCCTCACCTCAACAAGGCCTTCAGGGACCTGTGAGAAACCTGTAAATTAACAGACAGACCTCCCCACTTTGACAAGGCCTTCAGTAGCCTGGGTAAACCCAGCCCCCAGTGACCTGCTCTCAGACTGACCCTGCTCACGAGTCACAAGGTAGTGACTGAGAACAGGTCTGAGAGCAGGTCACGTGGGGGCTGGGTTTACCCAGGCTAGGCCTTCAGGGACCTGTGAGAAACCTGTAAATTAACAGACAGACCTCCCCACCTCAACAATAGAGCATAAAATAGGACATGGAAGAGGACAGACGAGCAAGTCGAGACCGCTGCCTGGCTACCTTGATGGCCTCGTAGGCTCCTGTGATGAGAGCGATGAAGAGCGACAGCACCATGTAGATGAAGAGGGAGATGAAGGTGTAGAGGTAGACCTGGCTGAACACCCACACCAGCGTGCTGCTCTCCTGCATCCCAGTGAAGGTCACAAACATGTCGTCTCCGTTGATGAGGGAGAACAGGCACTCGGACACCATGGACAGAGAGCGGAACTGAGGGGGAGAACACCGCACAGAGCCGTGATCAGTATTACATCAAAATGCAGTGAAATTAGTTGATTCAAAAAAGAAAAAGAAAAACATCAATCCTTGAAATAATGAGCGCTATTTCTTTTTAATCATTTTTTTTTCTGATTTTCTTCCATGTTTTCTCCCCAATTGTACTTGGCCAATTCCCAGCTAGGGTGTTGCTCCACTCTCTCTGACGATCTGGGGAGAGTTGTAGACTAGCACATGCCTCCTCCGATACATGTGCATGCCAGCCGCTTCTTTTCACCTGACAGCGAGGGGTTTCACCAGCAGGACGTAGTAGCGCGTGGGAGGATCATACTATTCCCCCCCTGTTCCCCTCCCCCCCAAACAGGCACTCCGACCCCAACCGACCAGAGGAGACACATACCCTTAATCCGACTTCCAACCCGCAGATACGGCCAATTGTGCCTTTAATTGGACGCCCGACCAAGCTGGAAGTAACAGCCGGAGGGGGCTCAAACCTGCAACCCTCATGTTGGTAGGCAGGGAATCTACCGCTGCACTACACTACCCGGATGCCGGCATTGAAATTATGAAATAAAATTTAAATAATGAGCGATACTTCAATCTTCTTTCCTTCACTTGCACCTCTCAACAGGGAGGTCAGGGGTCAGATCTAAAACAGCTCTTTGTTTATGGTGGGGTCACAGTGTTCCCCAGGTTTCTCCACCTTGACATGGTACGGTCCCAGGACGATCCAGCCGCAGAAGCAGTAGCCCAGGTAGATGACGGCCACGCAGCAGCTGAACCGAATCACGTTGGGGAACGCCGCGCGAAGCGTCACGATCAGGATCTATGGGAGGCAGAGTGTGCGAAAGAGTACAGACAATAGATAAGACATTGGCGGATAAATTAACAGGTTTTATGACATTTTCAATCCAAAACATTTTCAATCCATTAAGAGGGATGTTTTTATTACATTATTTGCCTAACACCATGGCTCGGTCCTACGTTGGCTTAAATCGCTGGCTTGCAGGGGGAAGGTAAGTAGGTCTGACTGTGACAGTCCTTGGAAGGGAGACCATCTGGTGCTGGAAGTGGTGTTGGAGGACCAGTAGGAGGTGCTCTTCCCTCTGGTCTCATGAATAATCTCCCTAATGCCCCAGGACAGAGACTCTGTCCTGTGATTGAGCACCGTCCTTCGGATGAGACGTTAAAGCGAGGTCCTGACTCTGTGGTCATTAAAGATCCCATCGGTACTCTTCACAAGAGTAGGGGTGTAACCTCGGTGCCCTGGCTAAATTCCCAAACAGGCCTTCCTTCAATCATGGCCACCTAATCATCCCTCAATATCTACTTGGCTCTTTCAGTCCTGCACACGCCGGCATGATAGCTGATGTTTGGTGAGCATTCCAGCGCTAACTGTATTATTATTATTAGAAATATCATGCGCTTTGCACGTTCATTTCTAGCGTCGCCTGCTCAACTGTCGAGCAATTGTGCACCATGCCCCCTCTGCCTTATTATAACAGTGAGATTATTATGATCATTATTATCTGTAACTTACATTGTACTTCTGGAAGAATGTGAGGTAGCGAATGACTCCGACCCACACCAAGAGAGTGGACGTCCCCAAAAGGATGCCGCACAAATCGTATGAGGACATAGTCTGTGAGGAGAGAAGGGAGACATGAAGAAGGAAAGGTGAATCTAAATGTACCCACGAGGAGAAACTAGAACAGACATGTCCACTAGAGGGTGGTGCTGGGGAGCAGGACCCACCTTGGACTCGATGCCCATTTTGATGATGCTGCCGGTGATGGTGAGGAGGTCGCTGACGATAAGGAGGAGGTACCAGCCGTTAATGAACTCCAAGCGGTCTGACCAGCGCACTTCACGGTCCAGACTGTCCTTAAAGAACTGAACAAACTCCTGAAAACACACGGAGAGCGGGAGACAGAGACATGACGACACCGCGACAGGAAGAAACGAGGCAAAAATGACTTTGCGGTATTGTACTGTACGGTACTGTATGCAGGGTTCGTGCAGCTTTTTAATAGTAAAATTCAAGCACTTTCAGAGCACTGAGAGCAGTAACTGTAACTAGTAACCGTATTCAGAATACTACAAATCTAAACTGTAACTGTAATGGAATACAGTGACTCATATTTTCTATTTTAGATACTGTATTTTAAATAGATGCAGGGCTGTGAATCTTCACTGACCTCACGATTCGATTCGATTACGATTCAGAGGGCTACGATTCGATTCGATTACGATTATCGATGCATCTCGATGCATCTTATATCGATGCATCACTTTTTTCCGCAATACATGATTTATTTTTTCTCACTTTCTTTTTTCTCACTGTGTGGCTACTTTTATGCATTTGGAATTGCATTGTACTATGATCCATAATTAAAATAAACAACTGCATGTACTTCCATTATATTTTATTTGATTATAAAAATAAAAAAAATTAAAAAAAAAGGGGGGGGGGGGGGTTTATAATCGATTTTTGACATTTGTGAATCGATGCAGAATCGTGCACGTCCGCATCGCGATGCATCTTATAATCAATTATTTTTGACACCCCAAGATGCATTCCGTTACTCCCCAACCCTGGTTATCAAATACTCATCTTCAGTCTATTCACAAATACATATTAGGGATGGGCATTTCTAGCAAAAACACTATTCGAAATTCGCTGGCCAAAGTTGACTTTTAACATAAAAAAAATTCGAAATTCGATGCCCATCCCTAATACATATTGGCAAACATCATGGGCCCTAAAACAATATAGTCTATTAGTTTTACACTTTCCCTTTTCTCCTTCCTTCTAGCTTTGTAATCTGTGGGCGGCTGTAGCTCAGGAGGTACAGCGGCTCGTCCACTAATCGCTTTGGATAAAAGAGTTTGGTGGTTCGATCCCCGCCTCCTCCAGTCTGCATGTCCCAGTGTCCTTGGGGAACATACTGAAGCCCAAATTGCTCCGGATGGTTGTACCAGGCAGCACCCCGCGCCGCGGGGTAGCTTGCCGCCGCCATCAGTGTATGAATGTGTGCGTGAATGTCGTAAAGCGCTTTGGATAAAAGCGCTATATAAATGTAGTCCATTTACCATTTAATCTGAGCAACTACCCCAAGCTGGTCTTGCTGTTTATTTCTGACATTTTGTTGTATATGTACTTACATGTTGCAGCAGGATGCCTCTCAGTATGGAGCGCCCACACAGCACCAGCGACAGCACACACACAGACACCACACCTATGTCAAACGCCAGACGCGTGTAGTTCTCCGCTGAGGGTTTGACACAGAAAGCACAACTGTTCACTTCATGTCTGCACGATTGCCTAACTCCGGCCAAAGGGCATTTCAACAGTCTTCCATTTAAGAAATAGAACAGATTTGCTTCGTACTACCACCAACTACTTCTACAGAAATATGAAAAATGTTGCCCATTTTGTCTAAACTAAATGCTAAAACAAACAGCAAATTGTTGCTACATTAATCATATTTAAGCCAATTTCATTCCATAACATTTGCAGACTGGTTTCATAATGAAATCTACCCCCCCCCCCCCCCCCACCCCTTCGTCAGTTCTAGTTCCTATGCGGCGTGTAATGGTAACCTAAAACTTTTCACTTTTCACTCAAACTTCCTCCTTAACACACCTGCTGGAATTCGTGCATTCGTACTACTGTAATAATCCTGCTATGAATAGTATGCCTACTACTGCTAAATCCTGTTACATGCTCTTCTCTCCACCTTCCAACAGTCTCATCCATCATCCACCTCTTCTCTGTGTATCTCACCCTGTCCAGAGATGCTGGTGTCTTTACACTCCCTTATGGACGCCTGGTTGTCTAGGCTGATCTTCACCTTGCCGCTGTGAGCCTTGTTGTCCAGGACTATCTGGAGGAGAGAAGACACCAGCGGACAATGAGCTCACGTCCTACTGTAGTAGAAGTGATGAAGCATCAGAAGTGATGCTCAGACATGACATACAATTCGCCACAAAATTGTACATGATGTTTTACATTGAAATCAAAGAGAAAAAGGACAAGCTATGTAACATCATCAACCCAGCCAATAAAGAATATGAGATAAAATAGATTCTGAATAAGAATAGAGCAAAATGGTTGCATCTGTTTATAGGAAGATGCACAACTGACGATTTCAGCACACTTCTGGAGGCGAGCCTAACTACACCAAACATCTGAGTGCCAGAGTAACTATCATAAGTAATACAAATTCATTAACTTAATAGTAAACTAAATTACCAAACTACCAGGTCACTTAATATGAATACAACAAAGATATTTCTGGCGCTAGCCCTCATTGACTGCCAGTTGGTATTGAGGCATATTGAAGTGGGGGGGAGGGAATCATGCAAAGTAACATGATCAGATATATTTGATATTAAATGCTCCAGGACTGACTGCGTCTTTCACACAGCAGAACACTTCCTGTTCAACACACTTGAAGAACGAAAAGTTGCCTTGACACTACTGGGGATTGAACCAATCGCACTTTGACTACTAGGCAGCCTCTCTGACCAGGTAAGGGCCTAGAGGTCATCTCCTCTTTGCTTTTGGGTGTGTGTTCCTCACCGTTACTTTGGGTGTGTGTTCCTCACCGTTACTTTGGGTGTGTGTTCCTCACCGTTACTTTGGGTGTGTGTTCCTGACTGTTACTTTGAGTGTGTGTTCCTCACCGTTACTTTGAGTGTGTGTTCCTGACTGTTACTTTGGGTGTGTGTTCCTCACCGTTACTCTGAGTGTGTGTTCCTGACTGTTACTTTGGGTGTGTGTTCCTGACCGTTACTTTGGGTGTGTGTTCCTCACCGTTACTCTGAGTGTGTGTTCCTGACTGTTACTTTGGGTGTGTGTTCCTGACCGTTACTTTGGGTGTGTGTTCCTCACCGTTACTTTGGGTGTGTGTTCCTCACCGTTACTCTGAGTGTGTGTTCCTGACTGTTACTTTGGGTGTGTGTTCCTGACCGTTACTTTGGGTGTGTGTTCCTCACCGTTACTTTGGGTGTGTGTTCCTCACCGTTACTCTGAGTGTGTGTTCCTGACTGTTACTTTGAGTGTGTGTTCCTGACTGTTACTTTGGGTGTGTGTTCCTCACCGTTACTTTGGGTGTGTGTTCCTCACCGTTACTTTGGGTGTGTGTTCCTCACCGTTACTTTGAGTGTGTGTTCCTCACCGTTACTTTGGGTGTGTGTTCCTCACCGTTACTTTGGGTGTGTGTTCCTGACTGTTACTTTGAGTGTGTGTTCCTCACCGTTACTTTGAGTGTGTGTTCCTCACCGTTACTTTGGGTGTGTGTTCCTGACTGTTACTTTGGGTGTGTGTTCCTGACTGTTACTTTGGGTGTGTGTTCCTGACCGTTACTTTGGGTGTGTGTTCCTCACAGTTACTTTGGGTGTGTGTTCCTGACTGTTACTTTGGGTGTGTGTTCCTCACAGTTACTTTGGGTGTGTGTTCCTCACCGTTACTGTGAGTGTGTGTTCCTCACCGTTACTTTGGGTGTGTGTTCCTGACTGTTACTTTGGGTGTGTGTTCCTCACAGTTACTTTGGGTGTGTGTTCCTGACTGTTACTTTGGGTGTGTGTTCCTCACAGTTACTTTGGGTGTGTGTTCCTGACTGTTACTTTGGGTGTGTGTTCCTCACAGTTACTTTGGGTGTGTGTTCCTCACCGTTACTTTGGGTGTGTGTTCCTCACCGTTACTCTGGATGTGTGTTCCTCACCGTTATGTAAAAAGTGTAGCAGTCGGGGATCTCGTTGTTGATGATGGTCTGGAGGTTGATTGCCTTCAGTTGGAACTCTATGGTGACATTAATGAGCCTGGGAAAAGAGGAAACAGAGAGGGACAGTGACACAGAGTGGGGTGGCAGAGAGGAAACAGAGAGGGAACAGAGAGGGACAGTGACACAGAGTGGGGAGGCAGAGAGGGACAGTGACACAGAGTGGGGAGGCAGAGAGGGACAGTGACACTGTGTGGGGTGGCAGAGAGGAAACAGAGAGGGACAGTGACACAGAGTGGGGTGGCAGAGAGGGACAGTGACACAGAGTGGGGTGGCAGAGAGGAAACAGAGAGGGACAGTGACACAGAGTGGGGAGGCAGAGAGGAAACAGAGAGGGACAGTGACACAGAGTGGGGAGGCAGAGAGGAAACAGAGAGGGACAGTGACACCGTGTGGGGTGGCAGAGAGGAAACAGAGGGGGACAGTGACACAGAGTGGGGTGGCAAAGAGGAAACAGAGAGGGACAGTGACACAGAGTGGGGTGGCAGAGAGGAAACAGAGAGGGACAGTGACACAGAGTGGGGTGGCAGAGAGGAAACAGAGAGAGGGACAGTGACACAGAGTGGGGAGGCAGAGAGGAAACAGAGAGGGACAGTGACACAGAGTGGGGAGGCAGAGAGGAAACAGAGAGGGACAGTGACACAGAGTGGGGTGGCAGAGAGGAAACAGAGAGGGACAGTGACACAGAGTGGGGTGGCAGAGAGGAAACAGAGAGGGACAGTGACACAGAGTGGGGTGGCAAAGAGGAAACAGAGAGGGACAGTGACACAGAGTGGGGTGGCAGAGAGGAAACAGAGAGAGGGACAGTGACACAGAGTGGGGAGGCAGAGAGGAAACAGAGAGGGACAGTGACACAGAGTGGGGAGGCAGAGAGGAAACAGAGAGGGACAGTGACACAGAGTGGGGTGGCAGAGAGGAAACAGAGAGGGACAGTGACACAGAGTGGGGTGGCAGAGAGGAAACAGAGGGGGACAGTGACACAGAGTGGGGTGGCAGAGAGGAAACAGAGAGGGATAGTGACACAGAGTGGGGTGGCAGAGAGGAAACAGAGAGGGGACAGTGACACAGAGTGGGGAGGCAGAGAGGAAACAGAGAGGGACAGTGACACAGAGTGGGGAGGCAGAGAGGAAACAGAGAGGGACAGTGACACAGAGTGGGGAGGCAGAGAGGAAACAGAGAGGGACAGTGACACCGTGTGGGGTGGCAGAGAGGAAACAGAGGGGGACAGTGACACAGAGTGGGGTGGCAAAGAGGAAACAGAGAGGGACAGTGACACAGAGTGGGGTGGCAGAGAGGAAACAGAGAGGGACAGTGACACAGAGTGGGGTGGCAGAGAGGAAACAGAGAGGGATAGTGACACAGAGTGGGGTGGCAGAGAGGAAACAGAGAGGGGACAGTGACACAGAGTGGGGAGGCAGAGAGGAAACAGAGAGGGACAGTGACACAGAGTGGGGTGGCAGAGAGGAAACAGAGAGGGGACAGTGACACCGTGTGGGGTGGCAGAGAGGAAACAGAGAGGGACAGTGACACAGAGTGGGGTGGCAGAGAGGAAACAGAGAGGGACAGTGACACAGAGTGGGGAGGCAGAGAGGAAACAGAGAGGGACAGTGACACAGAGTGGGGAGGCAGAGAGGAAACAGAGAGGGACAGTGACACAGAGTGGGGTGTGGCAGAGGCAGAAAGACATTGGCCACACTCTCTCAGCACAGATAGAGACACTGTGGAGCGCGTCACCATTCAGAAACCACGCCCAAAACGGGGGGAAACAGAAACCCCCTCCAATCCTGGTGTTCTCCTATGTAGCGTGTTGCACACAAAGATCGTATATACGGAAGATGAACACTCCAACTTACTTCCTTGACAGCTAGATGCATATTTTTCTTCTCGCCAATTCTCAATGGCTTCCTTGATTTGCTCAGGAGTACAAGAAATACTTTAATTGCCGATTTTTTTACATTTGTTGTCTGCGCAGCCCAACACACAACAGCTTTTAGATCTGTTTAATTCAAGGAAAATGACGCTGGTGTATGGGAGTGAATGGAGCGCTTTCCCCCGTGATGGGCGTGGCCTGTGTAAGTGTGTCAAGGGACTTGAGCCACTGTTCTTGCATGCATGCTTGAGTGTGCGTGTGCAGCGGAGATAAGGGACTTGAATGTTGAATGTCATCAGATAGAACAGACATGGAGACCAAACGAGGAGAAGCTGGAGCCATGTGAAATAGGAAACCTTACTTGTGGAACTTGAGGGTGAAGTTCTTGTAGCTGCGCTCACCACCGCTGGTGAGCGGAGCTGGAGGGACAGACAGAGGGTTCACTCCAACACAGTCTGGAGACAGCACAGACAGACAGAGAGAAGAGACATTTACAGTCAGCACTGGTATATCATTTAGTTACTGTCAAACAGAGTAAAAAAAATTAAATCTGGTTAATGTACGCATTTACATTAGAAAGTGATACAGGGGAAATATTGCAGTGACTATGTTTAGATGGACTGCAATAATCTGACTATTGACCTTAATCTAAATAAGACAATATAGATTAAAACTGCAGTTATTAAACCCCTACTAAAAAAGCGTAGCCTTGATACATCGGTAATCAGTAACTACAGACCAATATCTAATCTCCCCTTTATAGGCAAAATAATTGAAAAGGTTGTTTACCTACAACTCAATAGTTTCCAAACCTCAAATGATCTCCTAGATAAACTCCAATCAGGCTTTCGCCCCCATCACAGCACTGAAACCGCGCTTACTAAAGTCATAAATGACATTAGGAGATATGTGTGGCCTATTAAGGTTCGAGTCCAACTGTTATAAAGGTATGGACATTTTTCCAATCATGTGTGTGTAGTCATGTTTCTTATACAGTCATGATGTCGGGGGATTCAATATAGAAAAATTTATTTATTCTATTATGCAAACCCAATGAGTCCTCTATAAGATTTTAACTCCTTTTGTAACTGCTGCGCCTGTTGCTTAATGCACTTTTTATGCTCTTTCTTAAAGTTTTGTTGTGATGCTTTTAAATGTCTATTTTATTCTCTTCTTTTATTCCTTTGTTTTCTTGTCAACCATTTTATGTGAAGCACTTTGAATTGCCTCTGTGTATGAAATGTGCTATACAAATAAACTTGACTTGACTTAAGGTGTTTACATGAGTTGCTTATAGAATATTCCATTCATATTCCCATATATACTGTATATATATATATATATTGCGATATGCCACACGATTTTAGTGGGAATGGTAATTTATCAGATCAGATAAACTTTATTGTCCCCGAGGGGAAATTTGTCTTGGGCTACAAAGTGCATTACAGCATGTCGATCGGCAGTAACATGTACCAACAAAAGAAAACAACAACGACAACAACATGACAGCAAGACAACAGTAGCATTTGAACAAGACATTGCACAGGCGGTTAAATTTTTCTTGCCTGTTTAGGCAAGAAAAATTGCACCCCCCATATTACACCGACCCTTATTGCACTATCATGTGAAAATAAGATGATAAAATAATAAGATAAATAAAAGCATATAACGCATATGAGCATATAAAAGCATATAACCATTATGTATTTCATTTTCACAGAGAAAACATATACGTATACAAATGTCATGTGATTTTGACTGGGGTCTGTACCACACAAGCATGTTCCCTTATGTCTGGAGAATATGATTTGTAGGCCGAGGCATCTCTGTAGCACCACAATGCTGTATGTGGCTGTATGCAACGCTATGTTGTATGTTGCTGTATGTAATGCTATGTTGTATGTTGCTGTATGTAACGCTATGTTGTATGTTGCTGTATGTAATGCTATGTTGTATGTTGCTGTATGTAACGCTATGTTGTATGTTGCTGTATGTAACGCTATGTTGTATGTTGCTGTATGTAACGCTATGTTGTATGTTGCTTTATGTAACGCTATGTTGTATGTTGCTGTATGTAATGCTATGTTGTATGTTGCTGTATGTAACGCTATGTTGTATGTTGCTGTATGTAATGCTATGTTGTATGTTGCTGTATGTAATGCTATGTTGTATGTTGCTGTATGTAACGCTATGTTGTATGTTGCTGTATGTAACGCTATGTTGTATGTTGCTGTATGTAATGCTATGTTGTATGTTGCTGTATGTAACGCTATGTTGTATGTTGCTTTATGTAACGCTATGTTGTATGTTGCTGTATGTAATGCTATGTTGTATGTTGCTGTATGTAACGCTATGTTGTATGTTGCTGTATGTAATGCTATGTTGTATGTTGCTGTATGTAACGCTATGTTGTATGTTGCTTTATGTAACGCTATGTTGTATGTTGCTGTATGTAATGCTATGTTGTATGTTGCTGTATGTAACGCTATGTTGTATGTTGCTGTATGTAATGCTATGTTGTATGTTGCTGTATGTAATGCTATGTTGTGACACATTTTACTTTTATCAAATAATTGCAGACTCCTGCGATTTGCGATATTGCACTCGGCCATATTGGACAGTAGATAGCCTGGAAAGGTGGGAGAGAGAGGGGATGATATGTGGCAAAGGACCACGGGTCGGATGATACCTGATGCAGCATTTGTGTGCGTATGCCTTTAAGACCGCGAACCGCGTCTTAAAGGGATACACACACAAATGAGGGATATACACGCAAATGCTGCATCAGGTATCAATGGGTTAAACCCGGGCCGACCACGCGAAGGACTAAAAAGCCTTAGTGGTACGCTCTCTGCAAGGTGAGCCACCGGGACGCATCGTTGTTGGACTTTTTACAATGAGGACAATACAAATAAAATACTGTACAATCATATCAAGCAGCTTAGCAGGATGAGGCGTTTGAGATACAGGTGGTCTCAGACCCCGGGAGATGAACTTTAAATACACGTTTATTTCTGCTGTTCACCTTGCTTCCCCAAATTGGACTCAAGAATCCCCGCATTTGAGGAAGTGGGACACTCTCCACATGTGACAACGTATGTGTGTGTGTGTTTGTGTGTGTGTGTGTGTGTGCGTGCGTGTGTGTGTGTGTGTTTGTGTGTGTGTGTGTGTGCGTGCGTGTGTGTGTGTGTGTGTGTGTGTGTGTGCTAGAGAACAACCATGCCATGCTTTAAAGTTGATAGAAGGCTTAACCAATTATTCAGTGACGTTTGATCTGATCTCATTCCACACCACCAACCAACACGTAGCCAACACGTACTGTAGGTGAATCAGCTTTCTAGCACTGTCAGCAATCTTGATAGAAATCTGTCAGACACAGTGTTGCTCCTGTACCTGTGATGATTTGAGGGTCTATACTGAAGGTGTCGTTAGCTGGGTCGATGCTTCCTTTCTTGTAATACTGCTGGCAGAGGGAGAGGGCGCTGCCGTTCACCCCAACACCGTACACATAGGCATAGCGTCCCACTGTGGTCTCTGGTAGGACCAGGTACTGGAGACGAGAGAAGGGAGAGTTAGGGCTCTGATCACTGCCTCTGCACTCACCGCTGTCTTCCTGTGGTTTTCTGTTGCCAAGTTACTTTCGTAGAGTAAACATAGTGCAGCTATTGCAGAAATAGAATAAATGTTCTTTACTAACTTCTCTTTACTGAAAAACAGTAATTACAAAAGTAATTACAAGTTTTGCACCCTTCTCTTTTTTGTTATGTTTTCCCCCCATTTTCTCCCCAATTGTACTTGGCCAATTGCCAAAATGTATTGATTAAAAAGTCCATTCCAGTCTGTTTATGAGTGGGTGGATGTATCCAAGCGGTGTGTGTACATTTTCTTTGTTTCTTTTCTTTCACTTTGTATGATTTGTATTTTTTTATAGGGTATTTTCTTAGCAATGTTATTTATTCCAATTTGTGCTCGTTGTTGTTTTATAAGGTGTTTGTTTTTGATATTATCTGTTGAGACCAAGGATCACAATGGTAACGATTCTTTAGACTTTTTTTTTTTTTTTTAGTTGCACGTCTTGTTTGTTAGCATGTACTTTTTAAACAAATGTCAAATAAACAAGACTAAACTAAACTAAAATAAAACAAAACTACATTTCTGTAATGCTGACCTTTTCCACGGCGTAGGAGATGTGATCGATGACATCGTTCTGCGTGTAGACGGCAAAGGAGTCGTCCGATGCCTCATCGTAGTCCTTGAGGAAGAGGTGTTTGAAGGTCATGGTGTTCTCCTCCTTGAAGGTCACCACCACCTGGTTACTCAGGCCAAACAGCACCAACTGCAGCAAGGCGGGAGGTCGGGGGTAAAGTCAGATATGGGGGGAAGGTACGAAAGAGGGGTAAGTGACAGAGAGAATGAGAGAGAAAAAGTTGATGAGTCGAAAGAGAATGAAGGAGAGCAAGAGATGAAGAGAAACTCAATTAAACGCATAGTTGAAATGACTTCTCTTCCCCTGAGGCAGTGCGTCCCAGGAGCACCAACAAGCCTGCAGGCGTTGTGTTTAACAGCTATGTTGTAATTGATGGCCTGTCTATCAGGTCCTCTGAGGACCGCAATGGAAACAAGCCAGTGCTTGAAATAGCCAGGCTTTATTGTGTTTTTATCCTCGGTGATTGTCTGTACCCTGTATCTTTGTTGACATTTCACCAAATAAATAAATCAAAAAAACTCTCTGTGTTGTTTTTGCACTTCATGCTCATATAGATGTCCGACTATTGAATTTATAGATGCACATTTCTCATATCATTATTATAATGATTGACACCTGTCTCCTCCAGCAGCACAAGTCTCTATGGTCTGCTCAAGCTTTTTCTTTTTCCCCCCTTGCCACCGTAGCCGCGTGCTGCTCTTGTTGGGTCATTGTTTCAGTTGCCACATGACCTCGCAGTAAAATAACCAGTGCATCACGTGAGAACTGTTTCAATTGTTGGGTCTGAAAGAAAGAGCCTGGTCTCCTACCTGCTCTGATATGAAGAAAGAGCCTGGTCTCCTACCTGCTCTGATATGAAGAAAGAGCCTGGTCTCCTACCTGCTCTGATATGAAGAAAGAGCCTGGTCTCCTACCTGCTCTGATATGAAGAAAGAGCCTGGTCTCCTACCTGCTCTCATATGAAGAAAGAGCCTGGTCTCCTACCTGCTCTGATATGAAAAAGAGTCTGGTCTCCTACCTGCTCTGATATGAAGAAAGAGCCTGGTCTCCTACCTGCTCTGATATGAAGAAAGAGCCTGGTCTCCTACCTGCTCTGATATGAAGAAAGAGCCTGGTCTCCTACCTGCTCTCATATGAAGAAAGAGCCTGGTCTCCTACCTGCTCTGATATGAAGAAAGAGTCTGGTCTCCTACCTGCTCTGATATGAAGAAAGAGCCTGGTCTCCTACCTGCTCTGATATGAAGAAAGAGTCTGGTCTCCTACCTGCTCTGATATGAAGAAAGAGCCTGGTCTCCTACCTGCTCTGATATGAAGAAAGAGCCTGGTCTCCTACCTGCTCTGATATGAAGAAAGAGCCTGGTCTCCTACCTGCTCTGATATGAAGAAAGAGCCTGGTCTCCTACCTGCTCTGATATGAAGAAAGAGCCTGGTCTCCTACCTGCTCTCATATGAAGAAAGAGCCTGGTCTCCTACCTGCTCTGATATGAAGAAAGAGCCTGGTCTCCTACCTGCTCTGATATGAAGAAAGAGCCTGGTATCCTACCTGCTCTCATATGAAGAAAGAGCCTGGTCTCCTACCTGCTCTGATATGAAGAAAGAGCCTGGTCTCCTACCTGCTCTGATATGAAGAAAGAGCCTGGTCTCCTACCTGCTCTGATATGAAGAAAGAGTCTGGTCTCCTACCTGCTCTGATATGAAGAAAGAGCCTGGTCTCCTACCTGCTCTGATATGAAGAAAGAGCCTGGTCTCCTACCTGCTCTGATATGAAGAAAGAGCCTGGTCTCCTACCTGCTCTGATATGAAGAAAGAGCCTGGTCTCCTACCTGCTCTGATATGAAGAAAGAGCCTGGTCTCCTACCTGCTCTGATATGAAGAAAGAGCCTGGTCTCCTACCTGCTCTGATATGAAGAAAGAGCCTGGTCTCCTACCTGCTCTGATATGAAGAAAGAGCCTGGTCTCCTACCTGCTCTCATATGAAGAAAGAGCCTGGTCTCCTACCTGCTCTGATATGAAGAAAGAGCCTGGTCTCCTACCTGCTCTCATATGAAGAAAGAGCCTGGTCTCCTACCTGCTCTGATATGAAGAAAGAGCCTGGTCTCCTACCTGCTCTGATATGAAGAAAGAGCCTGGTCTCCTACCTGCTCTGATATGAAGAAAGAGCCTGGTCTCCTACCTGCTCTGATATGAAGAAAGAGCCTGGTCTCCTACCTGCTCTGATATGAAGAAAGAGCCTGGTCTCCTACCTGCTCTGATATGAAGAAAGAGCCTGGTCTCCTACCTGCTCTGATATGAAGAAAGAGCCTGGTCTCCTACCTGCTCTGATATGAGAGACCTATTTGTAAAACACCTTGGGATAACTCTTGTTATCATTTGGCGCTACAGTATATAAATATCAAATTGATTGATTGATGTCAACCAGCATGTGTCACTGTCACGGATATGAAAATCAAAATTATTAGAAAGATTGGGTAGACGAAGGGACAGACATAGAGTTCAACCAGAGTATAGGCCTATTTACAGTCAAACAAAATGGCAGCCTGATTGAAGGGATATATATATATATATATATATATATATATATATATATTATATACATATATATGGTGTGACATAATATCTATATATATATATATATATATATATATATATATATATATATATATATATATATATACATACTGTATATATATATATGTAAGGGATAATGTATAGTGAGGCGGTGATTACGGGGTAAATAATGACCGACAGGTGAATGATTAACTGGGTTTCCATCCAAATGTATCGCATAATTCAAGCGAATTTTGTGAAAATCCGCAAAATAAAATGCGAATTTATGCATGTTTCCATTCAGTTTTGTTTAGCGAGTTTTGGGAGTCGGCAGGTTGAGCAGTCGGTGGCGCTTCTCGTCAGGAGGAGGCGTAACGTGCCTGTGTGCCTGTAAGAGATCTCTATCAGCGGAGACCTGCTTTGATTGAGTCATCACCCGGTGACGGTGATGATCACCGTCCTCATCGTCGTAAAGTCGCCTTCAAAGCATGATGTTAGATTATAACGAACTAGTTGTGTGGCTTAGCCTTCCCAAATGTTGAGGGTCGTTTTTTAGAATTTAATACATAGAATTGGGAACGTTACATTCAATTTCATTCAGACTGCCTGGCGCTAATCGCCACCATTTCCCCCTGGAGTAGCATAAAGCGGAAGTGAAGTCACATCTGGTACGTCATCGTTAATTCGCAAAATCTGTTTCCATTGCAAAAGTTTGCATCTTCCTACTGTCGATACGCTGATAAATCCACCCCCTCCAAGCGTAAAAACATTTATGCGATATTTCGACCTTTATTCTAATTTCTGGTGTTTCCATTCAAGTTTATATTCGCATTTTGGGTAAATGCGAATATCCAGAGGTGGATGGAAACCCAGTTACTGAGCCCGACGCACAGCGGAGGGCTTAATGATTCACCTGAAGGTCATTATTTCCCAGTAATCACCGCCTCACTATACATTATCCCGCTTAGAACACGGCCTACAACTAAATCATTCAATAATCTGACAAAAATAATTATTCAAATAGATTTTTTAATAGCGTTTTCAACGACAAAGCGGTTTCATTTTCGTAATTGGCACACAAGACACCACAGCTGCAACTGGTTGGCCTAATTAGTAGTGTCTGCTGACAAAAGGCTCTTATCAACTGATTAATCCAGGTGTGGCAGAGCAGCGGTCGGTTGTCGAGAAATAATGACCGGTGAATCTTGTTGATTGACCAATCAGAATCGAGTATTCAAGAGAGCCGTGTTCTAAATATATATATATATATATATATATATATATATACATAGATGTGAGTTAGTGAGTGAACATGTCATGTACCTGCACTGTGACAATAATGATCTTGAGCAGCTGCAGGCCCAGCTTGAAGGGCTTGCGGCCCTTGGCTTGGTACTTCTCGCAGGGGCTCATGAAGAAGTACTTCAGCTTCCTGCGAAGGTCCTCCTCTTCCGGCTGCGTCCCCACCCAGTGACCCGCCATCGCCCCGTTGCCATGATGGCAATGGGGCTGAGCATGGTGGTCGTGCTCGTCGCTGCTGTCCATGGAGCCGTATCGAGCGACCGAGGACAGGCTGCCTCTTGCTACATGAGAGGAAAGAGAGGAGAGGAGAGGAGAGGAGAGGAGAGGAGAGGAGAGGAGAGGAGAGGAGAGGAGAGGAGAGGAGAGGGGTTGAGGGTGAATTATGTCATGAGATAACGATTTTAACCAGTAAGTGACTGTGGTCAGGGTCTGTGTGCAGTAACCTCTAAAAGTCGAAGTTCTGATGATTCCAAGACACGTACAGTATTATCTTCTTCGGCATGATAAAACATAATAAAGCCATTCATCAGGACTCAAAAACACCTGATATGCAATGTCCTGGATCTATCAAAGAGTGTGAACTCCAGGATGAATGTCCTGGATCTATCAAAGAGTGTGAACTCCAGGATGAATGTCCTGGATCTATCAAAGAGTGTGAACTCCAGGATGAATGTCCTGGATCTATCAAAGAGTGTGAACTCCAGGATGAATGTCCTGGATCTATCAAAGAGTGTGAACTCCAGGATGAATGTCCTGGATCTATCAAAGAGTGTGAACTCCAGGATGAATGTCCTGGATCTATCAAAGAGTGTGAACTCCAGGATGAATGTCCTGGATCTATCAAAGAGTGTGAAATCCAGGATGAATGTCCTGGATCTATCAAAGAGTGTGAACTCCAGGATGAATGTCCTGGATCTATCAAAGAGTGTGAACTCCAGGATGAATGTCCTGGATCTATCAAAGAGTGTGAAATCCAGGATGAATGTCCTGGATCTATCAAAGAGTGTGAACTCCAGGATGAATGTCCTGGATCTATCAAAGAGTGTGAACTCCAGGATGAATGTCCTGGATCTATCAAAGAGTGTGAAATCCAGGATGAATGTCCTGGATCTATCAAAGAGTGTGAACTCCAGGATGAATGTCCTGGATCTATCAAAGAGTGTGAAATCCAGGATGAATGTCCTGGATCTATCAAAGAGTGTGAACTCCAGGATGAATGTCCTGGATCTATCAAAGAGTGTGAAATCCAGGATGAATGTCCTGGATCTATCAAAGAGTGTGAAATCCAGGATGAATGTCCTGGATCTATCAAAGTGTGTGAAATCCAGGCTGAATGTCTCTCAAGCTGACCAGCACAAGAACATCCCACATCCCAGCATGGAAGCTGCCTTTGAGCTTCTGATAGTCTAGTGAAAATATAATGGGGTTTGAAAACACCTGTCTTCAGCATCTTTCACCTCAAGCTGACACCTCCACCACACACCCCCGAGTCCTACAGCCTGTCTTCAGCATCTTTCACCTCAGGCTGACACCTCCATACGCCCCCAAGTCCTACAACCTGTCTTCAGCATCTTTCACCTCAGGCTGACACGTCCACACGCCCCCAAGTCCTACAACCTGTCTTCAGCATCTTTCACCTCAGGCTGACACCTCCACATGCCCCCATGTCCTACAGCCTGTCTTCAGCATCTTTCACCTCAGGCTGACACCTCCACCATACGCCCCCATGTCCTACAGCCTGTCTTCAGCATCTTTCACCTCAGGCTGACACCTCCATACGCCCCCAAGTCCTACAACCTGTCTTCAGCATCTTTCACCTCAGGCTGACACCTCCATACGCCCCCAAGTCCTACAACCTGTCTTCAGCATCTTTCACCTCAGGCTGACACCTCCATACGCCCCCAAGTCCTACAACCTGTCTTCAGCATCTTTCACCTCAGGCTGACACCTCCATACGCCCCCAAGTCCTACAACCTGTCTTCAGCATCTTTCACCTCAGGCTGACACCTCCATACGCCCCCGAGTCCTACAACCTGTCTTCAGCATCTTTCACCTCAGGCTGACACCTCCACCACACACCCCCGAGTCCTACAGCCTGTCTTCAGCATCTTTCACCTCAGGCTGACACCTCCATATGCCCCCAAGTCCTACAACCTGTCTTCACCTCAGCTTTCACCTCAGGCTGAGACACCTCTCCTCTGTGCTTCACTGGCTGTCATCCTGTCCTCTTCTCCCTCAGGTACTATGAAGTGACAGCCTCTGTTCTGGTTCACCGAGCTCTCTCTACCGCTGCATACTTTACTTTTCCATCAACGTCTGTTCATCAGCAGCCTCCCAGGTGAGAGAACAGGATCTGGCTACTTGAAGCGTTCACTAGAAGAATCACACAAGTTTTTTTTTTAACAGCCAACACGCTTCCAGCAACACAGTCAATCCAAACTACTGGAAATATGAACAATAAATATGATGTAAAAAAGCACAGAGCCTCTGCTGTCTTAACCTTCTTCTTTACCTCATGCTTCTTTGAGTCCTGTTTTCTGATGATGACTGGAAGATTCCTGGGATGGTTGGGTAGCAAGAGCTGACAATTCTTAAAAGTCCACCCTGACTGGGTTCATCAAGAGTAAGACCACAAAAAAGTATTCAAGTACTACGTGGTGTAGGAGCCACATATGGTCGGTCGGGGCGCCTGGTCGGCGTGGAAGGGAACTGGTGGGAATAGCGTGATCCTCCCACGTGCTACTACATCCTACCGGTGAAGCTCCCCCTGTCAGGTGAAAAGAAGCGGCTGGCTACTGCGCTGCGCATGTGTCAGAGGAAGCATGGTGCTAGTCTCGACTCTCCCCAGATTGGCAGAGGGGGTGGAGCAGCGACCGGGGCAGCCGATAGGGCAGCATGGGGATAAATTGGCCAAGTATAATCGGGGAGAAAATGGGGAAAAATCTGAAGATTCATTTTCATTTTTATGGGCAGGCAGACAGCTGTTCTCGGCAGGTTGTAATGTACGCTAAATAGTGAGTGACATGGTGAATCATTAGTTCAATGATGTTCATCATGTCTTCATTTTTACATAGACGTTTTTGTTTTCTTGTGTTCAGACATAGGTTTATAGATGTTATTTATCTATAACATCCAGCTCAGCTGGGCACACCGCCAGTTGCTGAAAAGCAACTGGTTGACACGTCATACCCAGCTGTCAGTGCGACTGCTTCTGAAGAAGACGAGAGTTGACTCGTCGAAACTGTCAAGGTAAATAAATAACATCTATAAACCTATGTCTGAACACAAGAAAACAAAAACGTCTATGGTGAATCATTGTTGACACATTAGACAAATACCCACATTTTCTCCTGTCTCACTGCTCGACTTGTTAAATATTGAGCCCAGGCAACCCTGCATGACTGATCACTCTCACTGATATCATCTCAAATAATGCATTTCAATTAAAAAAAACTTGAAAAGAGGGAATGGTAGGAGAGAGAGGGTGAGAGAGAGCGAGAGAGAGAGAGAGAGAGAGAGAGAGAGAGAGAGAGAGAGAGAGAGAGAGAGAGAGAGAGAGAGAGAGAGAGAGAGAGAGAGAGACACTAGTGGATTTCTCAGCTTAGGTCACCTAGGCTATTTTTCTGTGTTCTAACTTCTAAGCATCTGACTGACTGAGCCGGACCACCGAGCTCATAGTTCATGTTGGAGGGAACAATGTTGGTCAATGTGTTGCGGCTTCACCACATCTCAACTAGCACAAATCACAACCTGGCCTAATCCTCCTCACATGTTTCATAGCCTGCTAGACCCCAGGCTGCAAGAAACAACCAATAATGTAGTCAGTCAGGTTCTTCAACCAGGGTCAGTCAGCTTCTTCAACCAGGGTCAGTCAGCTTCTTCAACCAGGGTCAGTCAGCTTCTTCACCAGGGTCAGTCAGCTTCTTCAACCAGGGTCAGTCAGCTTCTTCAACCAGGGTCAGTCAGCTTCTTCACCAGGGTCAGTCAGCTTCTTCAACCAGGGTCAGTCAGCTTGCTCAACCAGGGTCAGTCAGCTTTTTCAACCAGGGTCAGTCAGCTTCTTCAACCAGGGTCAGTCAGCTTCTTCAACCAGGGTCAGTCAGCTTCTTCAACTAGGGTCAGTCAGCTTCTTCAACCAGGGTCAGTCAGCTTCTTCAACCAGGGTCAGTCAGCTTCTTCAACTAGGGTCAGTCAGCTTCTTCAACCAGGGTCAGTCAGCTTCTTCAACCAGGGTCAGTCAGCTTCTTCAACCAGGGTCAGTCAGTTTCTTCAACCGGGGTCAGTCAGCTTCTTCAACCAGGGTCAGTCAGCTTCTTCAACCAGGGTCAGTCAGCTTCTTCAACAAAGGTTTGTTCCCATGCCAATATGGTTTTAGGGCATATCCTTTCAGCCTTGGAAGTTGGGACTCTCATGTCAGAAGGACTAGCCCGTGCCGGCACGTGCTACATCAGATGGACTCTCATGTCAGAAGGACTAGCCCGTGCCGGCACGTGCTACATCAGATAACGCAGGTCAGGACTGTTCCAAACTCCACGGACCATAAGTCAGCACAGGACAAACACACAGCGAGGCAGTTTCACCTCTGGAAAAGGGAAGTGAGACAGGAGAAATAAACCACTCTTGTACAATGTGGGTCAGCACAGTGCCAGTAAACAAGATGATATGAAGGTACAGAAGAACATGACATCATGCACAACACAAAACAACCATCTGATCTCTTCTACAGCCAACAGAGACAAACAGTCTGTTTCCTCAGACAGTGGGAGTGATTGTTGATTCAGTTCATATCTGTGCTGGAAATGGGCACAACTCCAGATTCACATTGCTGCAATCAATAATAAATGATTTGCTGTTTATCAGTCCTTCAGTGTATTATATACACATTATAAATGATTTGCTGTTTGTCAGTCCTTCAGTGTATTATATACACATTGACAATGAGCAACCGCAGTGCTTAGATTCATTTCCATACACGTAAACACGTTGCAGGAGGATCCGTTTGCACACTATACAACTTTGGAAGCATGGCAATAGCTTTGATTTCACAATGCTAAACGTTTAACTGAGAATTTGAACGTTTTTCAATCTTGTTCAATTTTGTTCACTCTCCGTAGGCCAATATTCTCTGAAATACGATTACTGTGCATGACTCAGCTTGGGGAATAACAGTTTAAGATTTTTAAATTCCCTTGTGTGGTCGACTGCAGTGTAACCAGAACCCATATTCATAAAGGCCACTTCCTACAACCAAAACCTGCTGTTGACCACTGAGAATTAATAGTAGTGCTGCCACGATTAGTCGATTAATCGATTAGTTGATCGTCAGAAAATTAATCGACAACTACCGTACTTTGATAATCGTTTTGAGTACAATTTTAAGAGAAAAGATCTAAATTCTCTGATTCCATCTTCTTAAATGTGAATATTTTCTGGTTTCTTTACTTATTTACAGTAAACTGATATTATCTTTGAGTTGTGGACAAAACAAGACATTTGAGGGCGTCATCTTGGACTTTGGGAAACACTGATCGTCATTTGCTACCATTTTCTGACATTTTATAGACCAAACAACTCATCGATTAATCAAGAAAATAATCGACAGGTTAATCGATTACGAAACTAATCGTTAGTGGCAGGCCTAATTAATAGACGCTAGGATATGGTAGACATATCAGTGTGCGCTGGGGCTTATACAGAATTAGCAGAATTGACAACATTTTCCTTCAAACAGAGAGCGAGCGGGCGAGGTGTCCCGGCCTTGACAGGGGCATGCCTCCGTCTCCCTCTTGAAAGGAAACGGGTGAGAAGAATGAAAGACAGCCAAAAGAATCCAACCACTTGACATTTCCCTTCGACTGTGGGTGACGAGCAAAGTCACGACGAGATCGTCGATCTGAGGAGCGTGTCGCTCGTCACGGCCGATAGCCATCGGACAAACAAAGGTGTGCGTGCGGGCGATTTAGCGTGCCACCGGGTTCAACACTGTGCGATAAGAGTCACTCAGCCTGAATTCATCTGTGGAAATATCCCGCCCTCCCGGGTTCACAACAGTCCGTGCAGACGCCGGTGACTTGGGCAGACGCAGCTATCCGGCTGTCAATCAAATGCACCACGATAACTGAAAACCTGTCAACAACTTCCTATCAGACTGGATCTACTGTAGCTTAGCAGTCTGCAGAGGCCACCCACGGCCAGCACAAGTCCCCAAAACTACACTCACACTTCTCAAACAAGAATGGATGCTATGCTGATATGCACGTTGTTTTACCTCCAGGGACGACGCCATTTCACCAGTCCACAACCCCAATATAAACCTTGGTCTATTATCCTAAATGCAGCTTTGTTGCACTTGCAGCACTGCCTTTGACCTTTGACCTTTTACAACATGCTTTAGGCTCCACTTCACCTCCAAAATGCAAGATGACCTGGGTGTTAGGATGGGAGAAGAGAGGCCCACGTAGACAATCCTGCCGAACACTGAAAACGTGATCATGTGTGAGAGAAGCTTATGAAACAGTGCTAGGCGGGCTATTATCATGCATGAAAGAGCCAGGCTCTTCACATCGACTTGATTCAGGAGATAAATGTGTGCACGTGTGTGTGTGTTTGTTTGTGGCGGTGTGTATGTGTGTGCGTGCGTGCGCGTGTGTGTATGTGTGTGTGTGCGTGTTTGGGGTGTCATATAACAATAACCTTTTTTAGTTCATGTTTCAGGAAAACAAAGAAACTAGAAAGCCTACAATCACTGCAGCCTCTGAAATGAGGGCAACACAGAGCAGAAGTGCAGTAGCAAAAGGTTTCACTAATAGCACAAGTTTACTGAATTTAAAGGTGCATTCTATTATATTGCCACAATTCTATTCCACTGTCACAATTAAGGTAATAATAACCAATAGATTTTTTCATAGTTTAATGCTTTTGTAAAAGTATAATTGATTTGTTTATGTTGGTGGTGGCTGCCACCACCTCCTTAATATGATAATCCCCTGACTGGAGGCCATACTTTTAAATGCACCACTACATCACAACCTAGTAGTATAAGGTGTTGGCACTCAACACATTTTGTGTATCAAGTCATGTAATTACATGATAGAGAGGCGAAAACCACATTGTGTCAAGAAAGACAGATTATGTTGACTCATAGCAAGCACTTGACGTGAGACGCTGAACCAAGCCGTTTTGGTGGAAACACACTGGCAATAATGACTAGTCAGCTGCCCAGAAGACGACAGAGTGCAAAAATACATTTACAATAACGTTAACGTTAGCTGCCGACGGACCGGATGGAGACGTCTCATTAATAGTTGGTTACACCTAGTAGCTGCTATAAGTCCTGAAACGATCGCTTTAAGTAACTGTACAAAACTGTAAATAGGACAACTTAAAGGAAAATGGCAAAGTAACGTTATTGGGCCTATTTCCAAATGTTGACATCTGGTTGACATAACTTTACCTGCGGCGTCACCTGGCGCGGCCATGAACTTGAACGTTAAAAACAAAACAAAGGCAATAATGTTAAACAAGTAAATGAGATAAAATTCAGACTATTGGTTCTGTAAATACAGTAACGTTAGCGATTCGAGCTCCAATGGGTTAGCGTAATAGTCTCTCTCCGCGTAGACAGCTCTCCTGACAGGAATCGGATGAGTTGTTCTGTTGTCCTCCCAAACTCTCTTCCTCACACACGTCATGTGACGTACACCATGTGACGTACACCATGTGAAAGAAACAGCAAAGATCGTCTATTGAGTTGATGATTCACTCGACGGCCAGTCTGTCCTAAAACAGACAGATACAGCTGGATTTGAATTTTTAAAATGTAAAAGAAAAGAAAAGCCAAACCTACTCTAGCCCGGTACAAGTCCCACTATGTTGCACATACATCTTGCATCAGAGCAGTCAGCTGGAAGAAATGTTTTGTGCTAGTTTGCATTATTTTATACCTTTGTCTTACCCTGTCGAGTTGCTCATTGTCTTATATAGCATGTCAACACTGACATGACTGTCAGCAGGCCTACCTGACAATGAAAAACAATATTTCTCAAAATCAAGGAAACACATAAATGGCAATACACTCGGTAAATGAAACATTTGAATTATAAATAGTAAAATAATAATGAATGGTTGGTTAACTCTTCCAGAAGACATTCCAGATCGATCCAATTAAGCTCAATTTTTTTAAAGACAATCTGCAAATGTGTCTTTCTCGTCTCTTAGGCAGAGTGAGAGGTCTTTATTTTACATCCTCTTTAGGCCCCCTTCCCTCCCCCTCCCTCCAAATACTCAAACTTGACATTTCAACTGCTTGTTGCCTCTGGCAAGGCAAAATAGCCATGAAAGACCTTGCTGTATTCATGTTTTGATGCAGTTTGCTTTCGCAATTTAAGACAGCATATTTCTTTCGTTGAAAATTCATTCTTCGTGCATTTATTTCCATTTTATCAAAGCAAAATATAAACATTCCAATTGCACAAATCCACAAGCCAACCAGAACGGTGTAGACAGAGGCTAGACATGTTACACAAGAAGCTGCCACACCTTTCAAATACATCCCTGTTGCACTTAGGGCTGTGAATCTTCACTGGCCTCACGATTCGATTCGATTACGATTCATCTGTCAACGATTCGATTCGATTCGATTAAACGATGCATCACGATGCATCTTAAATCGATGCATCACTTTTTCCGCAATACATGATTTATTTTTTCTCACTTTCTTTTTTCTCACTGTGTGGCTACTTTTAAAATAAAAGTGCATTTGGAATTGCATTGTATTATGATCCATAATTAAAATAAACAACTGCATGTACTTACATTCTTTTTTATTTGATTAAAAAAAAAAAAAAAAAAAAAAAATTAATAATCGATTTTTGATATTTGTTAATCGATGCAGAATTGTGCACGTCCGCATCGCGATGCATCTTATAATCGATTATTTTTGACACCCCTAGTTGCACTATGTTACACAGACCATTTTAAAATAAACGTGATTCCATAATACAATCATGTGTAGAAGCCATAGTGTTAAAACGACAAGCATTCAATCCCATCAAGGTCTAACAGTAATATGGGGGACTAGAAGAGTTTCCAAGGACTGCTTGGCATGGAAATGATATCATCCTGATTTGCTCTACAAAAAAACAGCAGCCCACAGGATTAACCAGGGCTTGGCCAACACCCGTGACTCAATTTCCATCAAAACAACGGGTTTTATTTGTAACATTGCAAGTTGCTCTTTGCTACCAACTGGGGTGATTCAGAAGTTGGAACTATTGTTTCAGATAAAGAGTCATTTTCACTCAATGTTGTTTACATTCTGAAATGACACTGGAAAATCCTACTTTCCCCTGCAATGGAGAGGCGGTGAAGTGAGTATGTAACAGACAAATTAGCCCAATGTTGCACAGTATATCACTGTGACTCCTCCTTTACAAAATGCCCACAGTCCCTTGAATTTACAGTCTAACATTGTCAAACAAAAGCAGTCTACTGCCTTTCATGGACTCCACTGTCCTCCTGACAATAAACCTGGATGGGAAAGTTCAATCCATTATCCTTCTCTGGTAGTCTTTTACAGACATTTTGGTAGTCAAGCAACACCCCCGCCCCACACACACACAGACACACACACACACTCCCCCCGTCTTTCTCTCCTCTATCGGCCTTCCAGCGCCTTGTCTCTGGCGATCACGGCCTCGTCGAACTTGATCATGAGCGTGGTTCCCTTGTGCCAGTGGACGGTGACCTTGGCGGGGAAGCCGCTGTGGGTGAGGATGGCCTCCACGATCCCCCCAGTGAAGGCGGCACAGTTCAAGGTGCTGTTGTCCTTGGGTACGGAGATGTAGGAGTTGACCAGCGGCTCCTTCTCAATGATGTAGTAGGTCTTGTCGTCGTCGTTGGCCTGCTCCAGCTTGTCTGCCTCCTTGCCGAACAAAGATCTCCACACAGACACCTGCGTGGTGGCACAAGGCAAAGCAGAGGATGTAAAGCACGGTCATTGATTATTTTGTCAATCGATTAATCATTTATTCTCTATAACATGTCAAAAACAATGGCCAATGTCCACCACACGAGTTCGCAGAGCCCAACGTTAATTTCATGACTAGAAATAGCGCACAGTTTTTCCTGATTACCTTGATGAACAGCAGTATGTTGAGTACTTTGGTCTCCCTCTTGCCATTCTTCTCCCTGAGCACCAGCACGTCCAGCAGGCTGGCTCCCACCCCCTGGCCCATGTCCGCCAGGCGCGCCTGCAGCTCGGACACAGAGTACACGCGGCTCTGGCAGTACTGCACCATCTCCGAGAACAGCAGCGCGAAGGCGCTCACGCTCACCTCGGTCTTGGGCCGGCTGAGAGGCCGCTCCAGGATAGCAGACTTGCCTCGGGTGAAGCGAGTCTCCATTTTCGACTGGGTTGTGGGTTAACGCTAGATGAAGAATGAGGGGGGCGAAATGTCAACAAACACGCATGCTAATGCTAGTGTACTTCAAGCTAACTAACTGGCTAGCCAACAGAAACAGCGTTAATAGCTAGGTTCAGCTACGGTGCTCTTGCGCAACAAGAAAATTACAACTGAGTTTGCGAGCGTGAATTTGTGTACAAATAGGAAATATTGAATTTTAGCTAGCTAGCAGAAGCACAAGCTGGACATCTTTACTTACAAGTATTGTTGTTGCCTTGGTTACTTCCTGTTCCGGGTTTAAACCGTCACATGTCACATGTTCAAAAGTGTTTTGGTCCATACCGATCCAAGATGCCTTCCCTTCCCCGTTCCCTTTTGTTTCCTCAATAAACGATATCACAATGATATCTACAAAATACCGTTCCGTCCTCTATTTCTGTATATGAATTGTGAATTGTATGTGGCACTCATTCGTGGTGGCACTACAGTCAGTGCCAGTCTAACCATTCAACCTTTCAGCCAGTAGATGGCGACAAACGTCACTAAGGGGATCTGAGGTAGGACGGCAGGACTCTAGTGATAATATCACTAGTCTATTTTCCAGCAATATTATTGCTGGAAAATAGACAAGTTACCTCCTGTTAGCAGCCTATTAACTATTTGCAAAAAGTATTAACAAATAAATGTCTACATGCTATATACCAATGCAACAAATGTATCCGGTCTATATATTATAAGTTGGGGAGCAATTACCTACATGTTTCTAACTATTCACTCACTCACTCTCTCTCACACACACACACACACACACACACACACACACACACACACACACACACACACACACACACACACACACACACACACACACACACACACACACACACACACACACACACGTGTGGATACCCCTAATTTAGTTCACATTTGAGATTTTTTTCTTAAACCCAAATTTGAGTATTGTCAGATTTAGAAATTATTTTGTCCAGAATTCCATGACTGTATTGTATGTAGAGAGATGCAGTGGAAATATAATATTCATTCTACTATATTCTCAAATTTACTTATAGTAAATTAAATCATATTGAAATGTAACAATCCATCAATTTGCTAAGGACCCCCTGGAACCCCCTCAAGGACCCCTGGGTGGTCCCCGGACCCCACGTTGAGAACCACTCATTTAGGTGACCAAAGTTTTACAGAGGTGTATTGTGGTCCTTGTCAAAATTACTATGACCATGTACAGTTGTGAAGTCTTTGCTTCGCTGACTGACTGGTCATGTAGGATATCTCTAGGCTACTGTTGAGAAAGGAAATATTGAATCTGATCCTATTTTCTTATTTGTTATTGTGTCATTAGTGAGCACATAAACAGGCCCACGCATGTCCCAGGAGCTGGTAAACATTAACCATAAGCCTGCTACATCTTGCACTTAAATTGTTTTTATTAGTGAATGATATATATCAAATATGTGTCAAAGATATGAATTGTCTTATGGAGAAAGAGTGATACAAACCATTAATAATATACTCCTACAGAGTATTTATTGGTAACCTATACATAAAGTAAACTGACAGGCCTAGACTACATGACACACTTTAACCCAAGGCTAATCAATATTTGGAGCCATCAGTGTGTACAAAGAGTACCCTCCCCTATTGGGACACAATACTGCAACCACGCACAATCGCACATACACCTACACAGCGCTCTCCGAAGTTGTTGTCAAGAGCACAACCTGCGCTATTCAATTAATCTTTTTGCAAAAGCTGCATGGGATTATTGTAGAAGTTCCTTCATGCCTTACTTAAGTCAAGTAAGGTCACATTGGTTTATGATCATTCCATTTGAAGAAAGCTAGTTATTTTGGTTGCCTAGCTTTATTTTGTACAGAGTTTTTGTTTTTTTTTTACTTTAAAAGCAACAATTAGGACATTCAACATGACTTGGTTTGGAGCTTCGTTCCTCTTTGTTCTGGTTGTATCCTACTGCACCGTCTACAGCAAACCTACAGGTAACTTCAATTCATTCAAGATGTAGACGTTTGTGTTTCATAACATTATCATTTATTCATATTATTTATTTGTTTATTTGACAAGGACAATCCAAATTAACATATTTGACTTCAACTGTACAAATTTCAACTGTACAACAAGTTGATTATAGCTGCCACTTTCCAACTCCTGTCCCTAGTTAGGCTTTTCTTCAAATGAATAGGAAAAAGAAAAAAATAAGCAAATATCAACGTTGCATACAATTATGAAGGATAATTTAATGGAGGAATTGAAAGATCAACAAATAACAATAAGATCAGTCATTAATGAGATTAATAAAATGCACACAGCTCTATAGTATCTATATAAAATTGATAACCTGTTTATCTAAGGGACTCATTAAAAACATGCCATTTCACTGCAGAGGAGCTGGTTGGGTGTAGGCATAGGTCACTGAGGTTATAGGGCAAGCTTACGTGCTCAAAGTTTTCTAAAGTCATGATAAAAGTGAGGAGACGACCCAATGCGAGCCGACAAGAACACACATCAGGTACACAAAACAGAAATGAAATGGCAAGTTTTCAGAGAGTCCCGTTTACCTAAAGCTATTTTCTTTATTACATTGTTGTTGTTGTTTTTTTTTTACATAGGCTACTGATAATATTACGTTTGGTTGTTTTCTACCTATGGCAACCCATTGTCGACGTTCTCTCTACTGGTTACTGAATATGACCCATGTTGACATGTTTTATGAAGCCATAAGATGGGCCACAGTATGAGTGCCATCTTACTGTAACTAAAAAAACACAAAAACAAAACGTTTGTTTGTTTGTTTGTTTGTTCATTAATAAAGCACTGCAATGCTCCTCTCTCTCTTCTCTTCTTTGCGTTGTCATCAGGTATCCACCTGCGGAACATGCTGAGCTTCATCCGGGCTGTGGAGCAGGTTGAGGACTCCAACCCTGGCCTGTGCCCCCTGGCTCTGGTCAGGGCCCTCCGGAGGACTGCCGGACACGACGATCCACTGACCGTCCATTTCCTGGGTGCTTCAAATAACCTCAGTGGCACTCACGTCCTAGAGAGAGCCATCTTGAATGCCTCGTCCTTCAGCTTTTTTGACAAGGCCATCCACCACATTGTGACAGACCACGGGGAGGAACGAGGGGTGGTTCTCGCCCCAGACGGCACCACGGTAGCCCTGGCGCCTCTGCTGCTAGGCCTCGAGGTCGGATTGAAAGCCAAGATTGAGGCGGCACCAGTTGTTGGGCTATTCCCTCTCACCTTAGCCAGAACTCTGGGCCTGTCCTTCGTCAGCCTTCAGGACTTCCCACCATCTCACCGCCTGGGGCCAGATGGCTGCTGGGACAGTGTGCTCCAGCCTAAGATGTTCAAGCTGTCTTGGCCGCCTACTTTGGCCACTGACGCCCTCATCAACGGGGGCATGGATGGGGCTATCCTGGGCACTGACCTCAGCAATATATCCACATCTGAACAACATGTCCTCAGCCAGACTCTGAAAAGATACTACAGTTATGTTCTGCATGAGGGGCAAGGGTTTGATGGTGTATCTAGCCATGTTAGCCCGAGGCGAAGGGAGATCTCTAGATCCATTCTGGAGCCTCTTGATCCTTACAGGCAGGTGATGGAGACACTAGCATTGGTCTGGAAGCTGGAGAAGACAGAATGGATTGCCCTGGACACTGGGGTGGACAAGGCGGTAAAGGATGGATTGCAGGCATTTGTCCACAAGTACTGGGGTGAGCTGAGTAAAGATCTCACATTGGTTTCAGTTAGGGCCCCAAGTTTTGGCTTTTGCACAGCCAAAGGGTCCTGTAGACTCGACAGTGTAGAGTGTTTACTCACAGTGTAGAGTAATTACTCTATGGTATTCAAAATAGTCTTTGAGGATAAAAACCCTCCTATCTTGTCTTCATCGTACTCTTTTCCACTCGTCTCCTCGTTATCTCTCTCATGATTAATTAATGTCCTAAATTCCCACATCGCCCTGCTGTAAATGACCCATGTTTAATACATTTTGAGACCTGTGTTGCTGGGCTGGACCCTCTGATTGACTGACTGCACACAGTCTGGGGGAGTGTTTTGCCTGATAGCTCAATGTCTCTGATTGGCCTCATCTGACAAGGTGTAGGCTATAAGACCTGTGGTGTTCCCTTGCTCTGTATTTTAACCTGATGAAGGTCGATAGACCGAAACGTTGTTAATTAAAGTTTAAAGTTTTTTTGCAAGTAATTGACAGTGTGCGGGAATCCTCTTTATTTCTCTCATATGAGACCTGTGTTGCAAAAGAAAAGGTGAGAGGAGGAAGGAAGGAGAGGGTGGTAGCAAAGGCAAGTATGAACGGACGGGGGAGAGTTTCAAGCAGAAGAGTTGAATTTGAAAAGAGGAAGGGTGGATGAGAAGAAGTAACAAAGAAAGGAGACCGTTTGGTAAATGAGTTGTGACACTTTGGGGCCTCTTCTGTTTCCTGGTGATCTAATCTGCCGTGGATAGGTCTGGTGCTCTAATCTGCTGTGGATTATGTGCATGGAACTCCATCCAGAATGAGAAGAAATGAACACCCTCTCTCCTCTCCACAGACTGCCCTCCAATCATCCCTCGGTGCCAGTGGGGGGCAGAGGCCTATCAGGGTACACCTATGCCATTGTCCCTGCCCCTCCACTTCCTCTACGTGCACCACACCTACGAGCCATCCTCGCCCTGTTTGTCCTTCCCAACATGCTCTAGAGACATGAGGGCCATGCAGCGCTTCCACCAGGAAGACCGCAACTGGAGCGACATTGGATACAGGTAACCAATTTAGTTAGACGTAACAAATGCAATGCAAGTAGGGTACCTCGGTTTGAATAGGTCATTCATACTATGGCTAATTTCAGCGTAGGTGTTTGCCAGAAAGCCACTGTATACATACATAATTTATTATAGCACATATTTTTCTGAAAATAGATTGGCTATCAGTACTCTCCAAACGTTCTTGCGCTGTCTTTCTGTGTCCTCAGCTTTGTGGTGGGCTCTGATGGCTATGTCTACGAGGGCAGAGGGTGGAACTACGTCGGCAGACACACCAGGGGGCTCAACTCCATGGGGTTAGGTGTGTCGATCATTGGTAACTACTCTTCCACCGTGCCGCCCCGCCATTCCATGGACCTGCTGCGCCGTCGCTTGGTCCAGTGCGCAGTAGACGGAGGAAGACTGGCTGCCAACTTCACCCTCCACGGCCACAGACAGGTGGTGAACTACACGTCCTGCCCCGGGGACGCCTTCTATTCAGAGATCAGCAGCTGGGAGCACTTCAGGGTACGATAGCACTCCCTGCTTGTTTGGCTTCCGGGATGATACATGTCACTGTTGTCGCTGTTTGGGGGATGATGTCACTGCATGGCGGCTGTTTGGGGGATGATGTCACTGCATGGCGGCTGTTTGGGGGATGATGTCACTGCATGGCGGCCGTTTGGGGGATGATGTCACTGCATGGCGGCTGTTTGGGGGATGATGTCACTGCATGGCAGCTGTTTGGGGGATGATGTCACTGCATGGCGGCTGTTTGGGGGATGATGTCACTGCATGGCGGCTGTTTGGGGGATGATGTCACTGCATGGCGGCTGTTTGGGGGATGATGTCACTGCATGGCGGCTGTTTGGGGGATGATAAATGTCACTGCATGGGCATGGTGGCTGTTGGTTCTCTTCATTGTTTTTAGAGCTTCAGTGTACAGGGCTCAGTGAACAGTGATTGGGCTCCCTGGCTGAGCTGCAGTATCTTAATGCAGCTGACCCAATTCAAATCTACACCTTCCTCAACAAATGATTCATTTATTAACTCCGTGTTTGCTGAGCCATGAGAATGTAACATGGGTTGAGGGACCTGGTCGCCATGTGGCAGAGTACCAGCAGACTATGTTCAATGAGCCGTACTGAGACTGAATGAACTAAATCTGGTTCCAGAGCTGAGAAAGCTCAAGAATAACTTGTTTAAGCGTTGGAAACATTGGCTGGGTGCGTTGCCAGTGTTGTTTAAGCTTTGGAAACATTGGCTTGGTGCGTTGCCAGTGTTGTTTAAGCTTTGGAAACATTGGCTTGGTGCGTTGCCAGTGAGGGCATGCCAGGCAACATAGAGTCCATTCAGGTGTGTGTTCCCTGAAAGGACCTTAGCCCTAAGTTGAATTAGTTCCAGCGTATGTACAAATCAGATCATCAGGATGTCATGTAGGGTAAAACCACTTTAGTTTGCCAACTGTTGCATTTCTGGAATACAATTTACCCACCTGTTTAGGCCAACATGCATTTTTACAATATTCAAATCTGAGTATACATTATAGTGAGATTAGTATATAAACTGATGTTGATTATCTTTTTTGGAGGAGGAGGGGGGTAGAAAATAGAATTGATTTGTATTTATGTTGGTGGTTGTTTTGCCTTGTTGTGATCACTGACCTCAGATCATAGTTTACCAATATTTTTATTTACATGATGTCTGGCCATATTGAATAGTATAGAGATGAGATGAGATGAGATGAGAGGAAAGGAAAGGAGAGAGTCGAGGCTCGGGTTGGCCCAACAAGTCTATGAGCCAATTATTCCCTTAATCTCTAACACAATACAGCATCTATTGGCTAGCTGACAAGGTAGGAGCTAGCTAGCATGTGTAGCTGCATGTGTTGTCCCCAGAGGGGAGGCGACCACTGAAGGAAGTTCAAGGAACGGGCCAGGAACGTGGTGTATTGTCCAGCCCCTCCCGAGTCATGTGCCTTGTGATGATTTGTGCCTCACCTCTGACCTTAGTTTTCCTTCCCCGGACTACTACGGCTCTATAGGCACACTTTCCAAACCACGGGGGTGAGAGATCGTGAGACCAGCGGATCTCTTCCAAAAAGATGTAAACCAATTGTCTTACTTTCACTTAGGGAAAAGGCCTATTTTAGTTTCCAGATGAATAACTGCTATGTCTTCCTTTAATAACCTCTTAGCCCTAGATCATATGGTTATCTTCCCCCCCCTTCCCGGACTCCGGGTGGGCAGTCTACTGAGATAAGTGGCGCTAGACGCCTCTGCCATTTACATATGGAAGGAACCTTGACCTAAATAGTAGAATTACCTAATACTCTGTGGAGGGGGGCTGAAGCCCCCGGACTAGTCCGGCCTTCCTTTTACCAATAGAGGGGGCTGCAAAGCTATCACACAAGAGTACCTCTTACCTTTGAGAAGTCGAAGGTCTCCTCACAGATGTTCAAAAGAAAAATAATAAAATTAAAAGTCCAGGGTGTGATATTAGGTTTTATATAAGAGTCTAGTAGTTATTACAAAGCAATTAAAATCATTGTTCAGTACATGTTGTCCAATATACATGTCATTGTTGTTTAGATCATTCTCTTGTACATTATCACCCTTTGTCTTTAAAAGATTTCCTATCTGAGGTGGCCAACCTCTCTAAATGAAACCTTGTGTTGTTGTTTAGATCATTCTCTTAATCTAATGGCCTGCCTATCACCTCTCTCTCCCTTGTGGAGTCTATATCTGGTCTTCGTGCTCCACCCGTAACCTCACAGGGGATCTCCTGCACGGGCACTCAGTCAGTGCTTCTTTTATCCCTAATTCCAGAACTTCTCTTAATCTAATGGCCTGCCTACAGATCTCTGTTCTTCGTGCTCCACCCGTAATCTCACAGGGGATCTCCTGCATGGGCACTCAGTCAGTGCATCTTTTATCCCTAATTCCAGAACTTCTCTTAATCTAATGGCCTGCCTACGGAATCTCTGCTCTCTCCCTGGTGGATTCGAGAGCGTTTGCCCTGAAATCCTTCTCCTTATATTTGTTCTTTTCTAGGGGGCGTGTTTTCCATGATCTTGCTGAGTCGTCATGAACTCAATTACCTCAATCCTAATTGGATGCCATTTGGTCCCACTGCACGTGACTATCCTGGCTCTTAGCCAAGCCACCTCCTACAGTATCAGTGAACGCTCTGCCATACTATTCTCCCAGCTCTTCCTTGAAAACATTAGTTATCATAGGCTTATTATAACATTGCATTAGTATGATTGTCATTTCAACATTACTCATGTAATATAGACCACTTCAGCTTATAATTAAATCCATTATTATTATTGAGATTACATTTTTCACACTCTTGAAGTCCATGGTCCCTTTGTCAGTACATTTTGTTTCTCTATTTTCCATGTCTCATTATGCTACTGAAAATCCTCTACTGGTTAACACACTGCATTTCATTGATATAATTCAATCCATGCTTCACGTGATATATGGTTGAACATTGCTCACACTATATATATATAGGAAAACTTAACACTCATGTTATAATGTGTTTTATGTGCTCATATAGGTACTTATGTGAATTGTTAACAAGCAAGTAGAAAACCTTAGGTTAGTATTTTACTATACTCTGCTGAGATCGTTTCTTCCTCCGTCGGCCTTGTCACATCGCTGCAGCCAGATGAGCAAAAGTTCATTTCAAGTCCGTCAACGATAACAGCCTCAGTCCAAACCTGTACTTGCGGTTTCTGTCCATTCCCACTACAGTTCGCTAGCCGTCACCACAATAGCCAACTGTTATAAATGTTAATGGTCAGGGTCAGAGTGATGGGCTCCCTAAAGGGACTATAATCAACTATATATGTTCCACATTGCAAGTCAATGGGACAGAGATCCTCTTTACTCAGTCTAGATATTTGTGGGATTCTCCTTTAATATAGGCCATTTCACAATCATCTTATTTCTCCTCTTATGTTTTTACAGGAAACTCCAAAAACAGAAGAATGAAAGATCAAGCAAACTGGAAGATACATGATTGTTTCTCATATGTGTCTTGTTGGTTGGCCTGCCATCAGTGGCAGGGAAAGCAGCTACCAGCATGATGCTAAATAACTACCTGATAACTACAGAAATAAGCAAGTCGACAAATTAAAATGGTGATAAAATGTTTGTTGTCATGAAGAACAATCACAGTGGCTATGACTGATGATAGATTAAAAGAACAATCACAGTGAAGGAAGTCCTATCTTCATGGAAACGCCCCTTTCTCTATGCATTCCATTCTCTTGCAAGACGTCATGCCTCTCTGGCAATTCAATGTATGTGTTGATTATCAATAAATTACGCACTTCGTTAACCATGACCTGACAGTAAGAGTAAGACGAGTAAGTAGAGCTACCTATAAATCTAGATCAAACAGAATTGGGATATATATATATATATATATATATATATATATATATATATATATATATATATATATATATATATATATATATATATATATCCCAATTCTGTATATATATATTTATCTTTATACAAAAGGAACATATTACTCATGGTCTCCCGGATGTCACAAACTAATCTATTATGGAAAATAAATGATAAATCATTCGCATAGAATAAAGACTTAAGTTCAGTTGTCCAGGGATGTCTATGGGCAATGTCCCAGTTAAATATCTGTTTGGTCAGTCTCTGATCAGACATCCTCACAAGTCTGTTCCATAATCGCAGCATTTGACCGTGATGTCTGATGTTTGGAGATTCCCATCCCATATATATATACAGTATATATATATATAACCACATATAAGATGTTAAAGGGATCTTTCAGGTAGTGATACTTAACATGTAATCATACCATACATTATGATTAAGTGCATTTCATTTGTTGAACTCTCTTTTTGTTGGAGCAGAATACCCGTCCCTGTGTGACTGGCCAATTATTCAGGCAGAGTTGGCATGCGGCCTCTCCTCTCTCTCCCCAGAGGGTTTCATAGTCCACTTCACTGGCTGATTACAACTCCGCTCACCTGTGTGCTGCTACACTCCCGAGCTCTCCATGGTGCTGAACCCATCTTGAGGCATTTCGGCCACTAATTAGCCATTTCTGCCCATTTAGTCTGCCCTATAATAATTACCTAATTCAAAAATCCCCCACAGGGGTGCTCTTTACACTTGCTGAAAGATTCAAAACGATCACACGTAAAATGGCATAGCTGTGGCTGAACACAATTCTGCTCACACACTCTTATTATAGACGGTTTGAACTTGAGACATACACATTCTAAATTTAACCACTGATCACTTCCTGTTGCAATGTTTGCTAGTACAGTAGGACAGCAGTGTCAGGATTCCGAGGACAGGACTGACAATTCCGTGAAAACAGTCTAGGGTTCACAAATGTATAGTAAGTAGCCTATTAAGTCTTTCCACTGAAATGGGTTCAACTATACTGACACACTTCCACATTGACTGAGCAAGTTGCTGTTTGAGAATTTCTTTGGGTCTTTGGCAGCCCTGTAGGCTATAGATGGTATCATGCACAGGTTTATTCTTCATAAATGTTATATTTATCAATATGTGCTGTGAGTTTTACAGGAATTGCTCCAATCTCATTCCCACATGACATAGAGCTGTGAGAAACTGAAGGTAGAATTCCACAGTTTGACTGCAGATGAAATCACTTCCCCTGCATATTACACAGAGTAACCTAATGACTCATTGTATAAATATAGCATAGAGTTTCCGTTTGGATTTGATAGCTCTGTAGCCTAGCCTACTCTTTGCTCTGCTACTCCACCTCAGTGCAGTATCAGTGCTCATCAGTTATTTTCCAGGAGGAACAGAGTAACAGTCTGCACAGAGCCCAAGACATCAGGGTAGCCTGTGGTTTGTATCATGTTTATTTATTCAGCTTAATTTTTTAGATATTACAAACAGACAGGATTTTCAGAAGATGCAAAACCTTTTCAGATTTAGGTTTCAAAATCCACCGTGGTTTTTGTACCACTGAGCTCTGGCAACAACATCATTGGAATAGTCTCCACCTGTAGTTTCGGCGTCCACTTTACGATACGACTTGACACTTCCTTCTCCCATGTTGTAGGCTGCTATCCCTCCTACAGAGACAAACACAAATCAGACAGACAGCAAATAGAATGCCTTCAAATGAAAAAAACCCTGAATGTGAAGGGAGTCTGTAAAGTCCGGAAGATTCAGTCAAGTAAACCTTTCAGCTGCTTTTCGTCATTCCACTTAGAAAACTTATTTTTGATCCGTCCAATCATAGTAATCAAGATGCCGGTGGCTTGGCTGAGATGTTCCTCACTGTCCCATGAGCCCTCTAGATCTTCTTTCTCTATTCCGGATGTATTCGTATCAATCTATGGAAACATTATTTCATAAATATCAGATGAACAGCGCCAGTGTTGTAATGTAGCAATGTGAGCAAAACAAGAGAATACTGTTCAAACCTGCATGAGCCCAAAGGTTGTCCCACTTTCATCCCAGCCATCCGTGAGGACCCATTCACTTCCACCCCTGGATTCTCTGGAGATGATGGCTGCAATCAGAGCTGGGGCAATTCCCTTGCTGCGTCCCACTCTCTTGATCTTAGACTTATACCTGTTTATTCTCTCCAGATCCTCCTCTGCCATTTCGTGTGATCCGTCAACACCTTTTTCTGAGACACCACTAGTTTCAACCTTCATGATGTTTCCATAACCTAGAAATGTTCAGTTTGTTCAATTCATCTGCACATCAAAATGTCCACAATAAGCCTCTGTCTATGAGGAAATCAATGGTAATTAAAATAGTTACAATATTAAATTTCAAACTCACATAGCCTAGCCCTATAGGCTATAATACATTTTAGAATTCTAATACAGCAAAACTATACAATATCCTATAATGATATTATGAGAATACTTTAATTGATTGATACCTTGGGAGATAAAACATGATAAAGTAAAAAAAAAAATCATTATCCAGTGCCATCCAACATTTATATAAATAGCAAGAGTCCTCACCCATTTGTCTTCTCTTCACATAGCCTGCCTAGCCCTAGGCTATAATACATTTTAGAATTCTAATACAAAAGCAAAACTATACAATCAATATCCTATAATGATCTTATGAGAATACTTTAATTGAATGGTATTTGGGAGATAAAACATGATAAAGTAAAAAAAAAAAAAAATCATTCTCCCAGTGCCATCCAACATTTCTATAAATAGCAAGAGTCCTCACCCATTTTCAGTCTTCTCTTTCCCTTGAAACAAACGTTCTACTGACAGACCAGCGAGTGCCTGCTTTATATTGCACGCCTGTGAATAGTTTCAGTTTCACATTGAAGATTTCCAAGAAATAGCCACACTGACGGGAAGTAACGAAGAACAAATACTTCGTTACTGTACTTAAGTAGATTTTTCGAGTATCTGTACTTTACTTGAGTATTTAATTTTCTGACGACTTTTTACTTTTACTCGTTACATTTTAACACAAGTATCTGTACTTTTACTTGTGTACATTTTCAAAACAGGTTCGTTACTTTTGTTTAAATGCACGAGAATGTAATTTAAAAACGAGTAGAAACGGGAGAACGGAGCAGAAGTAATACACGAGTTTCCCAGCGCTGCTGATAAAAGCTCATTCCAGCTCCGCCAATAGTATGACTTGGCACTCCTCCAGGGCGTGGACAAAGAAGAGAAACACGATTTTCTCTGAGGGGAGACCATAGACTGTAAATATAAGGGGGAGACACACGCAGACATTAGGAGCCGTGCAGACAGCCAGCACTTATTAGCGCTCCTCTTTTTGCAATTCATTCTCTATAAGTACGCGCTTAGCGCGCATCTCTTTCAAGAAGCATTTCATCGCGTTTAAAAGCTGGTGGTGTTTTTTTTAGCGCAGCGCTCTGGGCGCTGAAAGCTGAGGAAAGTTTAACAGGAAAAGCGCCCTGCTCCTCTTCACTCCTCCCACCTCGAGTCTTCTCCCAGGAGTGGAGGATTTTCATCTTGCTGCTTCCAGAGTTGCCAATAATCTGGATTTTCCAAGCGTTCTTTTTTAAATAACCGCATGGCCCCTTATGGTGTTGTTCTAACACATACATTCAGTTTGTGCACTGTCAACATTCAGCTAATATGGAATATGGTGGTGTTCTAACACCAGAGACAGGTCTGTCTTAATAATAAACCTTGAATTTGTGAATGTGATCAACCTGTGGACATTCAGTTCCTTATCCATTAGGTATCAGTATCATATCAGTCTCGAGTATTGTGATTCTGCACTTTGTAAGGGACACCTTAATCCAGCACAGTTAAACTTGTCTAACTATTTGCACATTCATATATCATGGACATATTAATGAGGGAGGACTAGATATGATTTTAATGGGGGTTTTTTGTGTGGAAAAACCATAGCACACTATTTAAAGTAGAGTTTTAAGATGTGTAAAACATTTGTAGGGGATCTTTTATCCTCAAATTATATTCTATGATGTGAGGTTCAGTCATTCAGAAAGATACGGTAAAAATACTTTTACTTTTACTCGTTGGGTAGCCTACATTTCAGAGCCTGTACTTTTTTACTTTTACTTGAGTAAAATAATTGAATCAGTACTTCTACTTTTACCGGAGTAGTTTTTTACACAAATAACTGTACTTCTACTCAAGTACAGAATGTCAGTACTTTTCCCATCTCTGCTGACCATAAGCGATATACTGTATTTTTCCCCATGATAACGAAGGCTAGGCGAAGGCATGACCCGCCCCTCTCTGCCTCTGATTGGCTGACTGCACTCGGCCGATCTCGCCTGCTTCCCAGGCGAGTCAGAAGTCATCTCAAACGAGCCTAATATATTTCATTCAGTGACTAAGCATTATTTGTTCATAAAGTGAGCAGCAGGTGCAAAACAATCATTAAATCAACAAGCATGAGATGGCAGATGGCAGCATAGAATCAAAAGGTTGTGTGAGATCAATAGCCTACTTCAATGTGTATTTTTTCTTTTCATTCTAAATGTCATCACCTTGTTTCTTCTGATTTATATTTCAATTCAAATACATGTCACTCTTTTGTTACAATTAGCTGAATTAAAGTTCAATGTAATGCATTGATCATGTTTTTATATGGGGCGGTTAAAATTTAGACCCTTTTTGGGTGGCCCACCCTGAGATAGTCTCAGCCCACCCTGGAAGATAGAGGGTAAAAAAAAAAAAAAAAAAAAGGCTGGCCCTCCTCTCTTCATCTCTCATTCATGCTTTAAAGCCATAACATAATAATAATAATAATGGTATTGGTGATCAGAAATGCATGCAATATACGACCTTTATTTTGAAAATATGGTTAGGTCTAGAGGAAGTTACTCATCTACCCTCCTGGAAAATTGATCACCCAGGAAATTGAAAGTGTTCTATTTCTCCTTGAGAGCATCAGACTGACAACAGAGACCACCAGCAAGCCAGTCTCTTTTCTATAGTGAGTAAGGTGTTAACTCATTGAGTGCCAGCCACTTTTGGAAAACGGATGCTCCCAGTGCCAGAGTTTCAAAGCGTTTTCAGTGATTTCTCGAGGCCCACAGAATATTGTGTGATATTACTATGTAAACACCGAACACGCCCAAAGAACGATGAGACTCTCTTCTATCATCAGCAAAAAAAAGTTTATTGATATCATTTTCCGTTCTTTAGTTATCAGCCGGAGAAGATAGGTTGATTTCACCAAAAACAGACGTTTCAAACTAGAAGCTGAGATAGTCAGCCTTTTGTGAAATGAAGCATTTCAAGCACATCACTGACTCTGAAGCTAATATTTTCTGATGTAGTGACACCTCAAAAATAATTTCCTTCAATAAAACAGCGAAAACAAAGGAATTTTGTTTGGCAAAATAATATTTTTTAGCGCAGACCCTACACCTTCTTGCTGGTCTTGATTTACTGCTGGTGGGCATCAGATATTCTAGCTTGTGTTTGTTGCCAATCTGTCCATCGAGCCTGCCATGACCTGACTTGTTTGAGTAAGTAGTTACCTATAATTATAAAATGGCTCTCTCAAATCAAGCAATCTGATTGGTTCACAGCCATTGTATAATTCCAGTAACCGAGTTCAATAACCCATGGCCATGGGTTATTGGTTGCCATGGCAACTCTCTTACTAAGAGAGTAATAATAAGGCTTACCTCAAATGACAACGTAGAAAAAAAAAATGGCGGAGACAGCTGTCAGATCCTTGTGAATCGATCTTCGCTTATAACTTTACTAATACTTCGCAGAAAATGATGTTTTGTACAAGAATAGATGCGGGCTAATGTCTTCTTTGCAAAAGAAAGGCTGTTAACTCCGCATTTAACCCCGTAACGTTAGTTGGTGTCGGGCAAGCCCTGAGAATGCAACGCTGCGCTCGAGCTGCCTGGGTTTCCAGAAAGCTCTCAGCCAAGCGCCAGGATTGGCCAATGTCAACTTCAGTCTCCAGAACGATCCAATCAAATCACCCGCACGTCTATCTTCTTGCTAGAGGTCCCGCCTTACAGTAGTGTTTCAACTGACTCTCAGAATACCATGCCAGTCGGACTTATAGTGTTATTATTATTATATTATTATACTTGGAACCCTTTTATAAAAGCAATATAGCACTCGAGCAGCGTGTGTTGTGGAATATATCCCCCTGCTCAGTTGTTATCCCACTCGGCCTGCGGCCTCGTGGGATAACAACTGATCAGGGGGATATATTCACCACAACACACTTGCTCTCGTGATATATTGCTTAAATCTAGATCAAGATCAAACAGAATTGAAATTGAATTGGGATATATATATATATATATACTGTATATATATATATATATATTTCATTTCATTTGTTGAACTCTCTTTTATTGGAGCAGAATACCCGTCCGTCCCTGTGTGACTGGCCATTTAGTCAGGCAGAGTTGGCATGCAGCCTCTCCTCTCTCTCCCCAGAGGGTTCTCATAGTCCACTTCACTGGCTGATTACAACTCTGCTCAGCTGCAGCTGCTCCACTCTGGAGCTCTCCATGGTGTTGAACCCATGTTGAGGCATTTCAGCCACTAATTAGCCATTTTTGCCCATTTAGTCGGCCCTATAATAATTACCTAATTCAGAAATCACCCACAGCGGTGCTCTTTACACTTGCTGAAAGATTCAACACGATCACACGTAAAATGGCATAGCTGTGGCTGAACACAATTCTGCTCACACACTCTTATTATAGACGGTTTGAACTTGAGACATAAACATTCTAAATTTAACCACTGATCACTTCCTGTTGCAATGTTTGCTAGTACAGTAGTACAGGACTGTCAGGATTCCTAGGACAGGACTGACAAAAAAAGTTTGTCTAAGCTACAGGAATCTGCAGATCTCCTCCCTCGCTATGAACCAACTAGACCTCTCAGGTCAGCTGGGTCCGGCCTAATAGCTGTCCCAAGGATCCACTCGAACCAGGGCAGGGCCGCCTTTACACACTGTGCTGCTGTTAGCTGGAACAACCTGCCTGAGGCCCTCAGATTTTCCCCAACACTTCCTATTTTTAAAAATGGTCTAAAAACTTTTCTGTTTAGCACTGCTTTTAACTGTTGAAATGTCTATTTATCCTATTATTTTCCTGTATTGACCAAACGTGTAGCATCTTACTGCTTTTTATGCTTTTAATTGTCTTTTTATCTTCTTTTATTCTCTTATGTCTGTAATGTCTTGTGAAGCACTTTGAATTGCTTTATGTATGAAATGTGCTATATAAATAAACTGACTTGACTAAGCTCCAGCTAAATTGTCAAATATGGCCGTCTGCTCGCTGCTGATGCCTCGTCAGACATACTGCAGCGCCGCCCAGGCATTTACAGTACATGAACTAACTTAACCTAACTATCCTGTCTGCACAAAATCGTGAGACTAAACTCTGGCTGGCACCCTAAAAATCTACAATCCGCTACAGAAAAATGTATTTGTTTATTAACTGGCCCCTGGCCAAAGCAAGTTGAGTATCCCTGGTCTACAGGGTTCACAAATGTACAGTAAAAAGTAGCCTATTAAGTCTTTCTGCTGAAATGGGGTCAACTATACTGACCCACTTCCACACTGACTGAGCAAGTTGCTGTTTGAGAATTTCTTTGGGTCTTTGGCAGCCCTGTAGGCTATAGATGGTATCATGCACAGGTTTATTCTTCATAAATGTTATATTTATCAATATGTGCTGTTTTACAGGAATTGCTCCAATCTCATTCCCACATGACATAGAGCTGTGAGAAACTGAAGGTAGAATTCTACAGTTTGACTGCAGATGAAATCACTTCCCCTGCATATTACACAGAGTAACCTAATGACACATTGTATAAATATAGCATATAGTTTCAATTAGGATTTGATAGCTCTGTAGCCTAGCCTACTCTTTGCTCTGCTACTCCACCTCAGTGCAGTATCAGTGCTCATCAGTTATTTTCCAGGAGGAACAGAGTAACAGTCTGCACAGAGCCCAAGAAATCAGGGTAGCCTGTGGTTTGTATCATGTTTATTCAGCTTAATTTTTGAGATATTACAAACAGACAGGATTTTTAGAAGATGCAAAACCTTTTCAGATTTAGGTTTCAAAATCCACCGTTGGTTTTGTACCACTGAGCTCTGGCAACGACATCATTGGAATAGTCTTGAGCTGTAGTGTTGGCGTCCACTTGATCATACGAGTGGACATTCCCATCTCCCATGTTGTAGGCTGCTATCCCTCCTACAGAGACAAACACAAATCAGACAAATAGAATGCCTTAAAATGAAAAAAAAAACTGAATGTGAATGGAGTCTGTAAAGTCTGGAAGATTCAGTCAAATAAACCTTTCAGCTGCATTTCCTCATCCCACGATGGAAATTTGCCCTGGATCCGTCCGATGAAATAAACCAAGATGTCGGTGGCTTGACTGAGATGTTCCTCACTGTCCCATGAGCCCACTGGAGTGTGCCCACCTCCGTTTGGATTCACATCCACCTATGGAAACATTATTTCATAAATATCAGATGAGTGTTGTAATGTAATGATGTGAGCAAAACAAGAGAATACTGTTCAAACCTGCATGAGCCCAAAGGCATTCCCACCGTCCCCCCAGCCGTTCTTGAGGACCCATTCACTTCCACCCCTGGATTCTCTGGAGATGATGGCTGCAATCAGAGCTGGGTCTATTCCCTTGCTGCGTCCCACGCTGTTGATCTTGGACTTATACCTGTTTATTCTCCCCAGATCGGTCTCTGCCAATTTCTGTGATGCGCTCACACCTTCATTGAAAAGAGAGAAGTCAATGTGGCCCAAGTGCAAATAACATCAATTTGCTATGAAGTTGTTGGGAAAATGTTAGTGGTGTAACTACTGAGCTATATGGGTGTAACGGCACACAGAAATCACGGTTTTCGATATACAGTGAGGTAAAAAATGGCAAAACATAAAATTGCTTGTTGTTTATTATGAACTTTTGTAAACATTAACCGTTTATGGTAACACTTTATAATAACGTTCAGTAGTAAGTCATAATAAGCTATTCGTTAATGATTTTTTTTCATTTACTAATGATTTGCTCATCATTTGTTCATGATTAACACATGTGTAGAGACAGGTTGGAATATAAAAACTTTGAATGACAACTTAATCATCTACAAATGTATATTAATGTTTTGTAAATGATTAGTTCATTATTTGTTCATCATTAACTAATAGCTTATAAATGACTTACTACTGAACGTTATTATAAAGTGTTACCCAGTTTATATATATCTATTTTTAATTAACACATATAGCCTATGTTCCAGTCAGATCTGCTGGTCAGATCTCTTCTGGTGTTCAGTGTTTTGCTACTGCAGCATTTACCTTCACATCCCAGCTTGTCCTGCTGAGCTGTTTGCCATGAGGCACCACTAGTTTGGACCCGCATGATGTTTCCATAACCTAGAAGAAGAGTTCAGATTGTTCAATCCATCTTCATCTGCACATCCAAAATGTCCACAATAAGCCTCTGTCTATGAGGAATTCAATGGTAATTCAAATAGTTACAAGATGCAAAACTATACAATATATAATGATCTTATGAGAATACTTTAATTTAATGATACTTTAGGAGATAAAAAAACACGATAAAGTAAAAAAAACAAAACTGAATCATTCTCCAGTGCCATCCAACATTTCTATAAATAGCAAGAGTCCTCACCCATTTTCAGTCTTCTCTTTCCCTTGAAACAAACGTTCTACTGACAGACCAGCGAGTGCCTGCTTTATATTGCACACCTGTATAGCTTCAGTTTCACAGGTGTGTTGGTGAAATAGCCACACCTTGCTGTTTAAACACTTTCTCACAGGGAGAGGAGGTTCCCACTTCCCACAGTGTGGCTATTTCTTGTCAATCTAAATGTCCTCACCACACTTACACTTGGCTTACTTTGACTTCGTTTTCATCGATAATATAATAGATCCAGGGTTTTCATCCGATGCGGTGATCCAACATGGCGGTTTTTTACTTTTCTGAAGACGTCGGTCAGAGCAGAGATGCAACGTCGTGACGTTGATGACGTCAGTGTACGTCCCTAGCGCGATATTTTTTCTCCCATGATGGCGAAGGCACCCGCCCTTCTCTGCCTAGTCATCTCAAACGAGCCTAATATTTCATTCAGAGTCACTAAGCATTATTTGTTCATGAAGTGAGCAGCAGGTGCAAAACAATCATTAAATCAACAAACATGATATGGCCGATGGCAGCATAGAATCAAAAAGTTGTGTGAGATCATTCAATATAGTAAAAATAGAGGAGACACGCACATCCAACACAGGGTGGGTGCTGGATCAAAAAAAGAGCTACTGAAGAAGAGCCGACCGGCTCGAAACGTCACGTATGATTGAAAAAGAAAATAAAAAATACTACACGGGAGCTCCAGTGGTGTGCGGACCCATTATTTCTGTGTGAGATCAATATCCTACTTGAATGTGTATTTTTTCTTTTCATTCTAAATGTCATCACCTTGTTTCTTCTGATTTATATTTAAATACATGTCACTCTTGTGTTACAATGAGCTGAATTAAAGTTCAATGTAATGCATTGGCCCTGTTTTTATATCACCCTTGATCATTCTCATGAGTCTTTTATCTTTTTTTTTTAGATTTCCCTATAGGCTACATAGCCTACGTGCACTGCCAAGAGTAGCAGCAGCGTTATAAACCACAGGGCCAGACTACATAAACACACATGGCGTCTTTTTCATTCAGGCTAGCAAGCAAAACTGCTGTCTGTCTGACCCACTGAGTCTCACCACACAGACTGTAGAAAGAAATGCAGGATAGCTAAGCGAATGTGATTGGATGGCCAATCAGAGGCAGAGAGGGGCGGGTCATGCCTTCGCCATCATGGGAAAGAAATATCTCCTAGCGGGGTTAACTCATGCAGAGCTCACATGAGAGCCACACAAGTAAAATAGACTGCTCGTCTGAACAGTAAGTAGCCTAGTTTTAATCTGGGAGGACTCTACCTCTTTTAACTGTGGTGGTCTCAATCTTTATAAATTGGTAGTAGGCCTACTGTTGGGGTTGTGTTTATTATAAATTAATTTGTGGCACTGGTACCTTGCCCCCGCGTTTCCCTCAATGCAACAGTCGCACCCTGGCTAACGGTACTGGGTCGTACCAAATTAATAGTTTGGTCAGGAGGGGTGTTGTTGGGTGTAGTTGCTGAATTCCGAAATGCAAAAATAAATAAATAGATAAATTTGCATGAACCTGAGATTAAAATTTAAAAAGCGTCACCCTCTCCCCTATTTTCCTCCAGTGACCCCTCCCATCGAACGGTCACTTAAACCTCTTTATAACCATATATAGGTGCATAGAAGTGTGGGTAACGCTTTAGAATACAGCCCGCAAATAAGCATGTAGTTATAGTATAACAACGGGGTTTAGGGCTGTAGTTATAGTCCAACTACGGGGTTTAAGGAGTTAATTAATACTTTAACTAGAGGGTAACAAGATCTGTACTTATGGTATAACTACGGGGTTTAAGGAGTGTAGTTATAGTATAACAACAGGGTTTAAGGAGTGTAGTTATAGTATAACAACGGGGTTAAGGAGTGTAGTTATAGTCTAACTACGGGGTTTAAGGAGTGAAAAAATACTTTAACTAGAGGGTAACAAGATCTGTACTTATAGTCTAACTGGGGTCGCGGGCTGTATTATGAAGCAGGGGACAAATGTTTGTACTTATAGGCTAATTACGGGGTACCACACTGTAGGCTACTTACAGGGTAACTACGGGGTTTAAGGAGTGTAGTTAGTATAACAACGGGGTTTAAGGAGTGTAGTTAGAGTATAACAATGGGGTTTAAGGAGTGTAGTTAGAGTATAACAACGGGGTTTAAGGAGTGTAGTTAGAGTATAACAACGGGGTTTAAGGAGTGTAGTTAGAGTATAACAACGGGGTTTAAGGAGTGTAGTTATGGTATAACAACGGGGTTTAAGGAGTGTAGTTATGGTATAACAACGGGGTTTAAGGAGTGTAAACCCCGTTGTTATACTATAACTACACTCCTTAAACCCTGTTGTTATACCATAAGTACAGATCTTGTTACCCTCTAGTTAAAGTATTAATTCACTCCTTAAACCCCATAGTTAGACTATAACTGCAGCCCTAAACCCCGTTGTTATACTATAACTACATGCTTATTTGCGGGCTGTATTCTAAAGCGTTACTGTAGCGGCTAAGCCTAGAACTTTAAGCCACTGAGGTGGCTACATAGACGGTGACCTAATTGACGCGCCGGCCAACAGCAGTGTCTGTAAAGATAAATAAGATTCCGACTCCAGTTTCTTGATTTGATGAATGTGCCCACCGTTTAATGCTCTTCAACTATAGATAGGCAAGAATCCATACCGATGTAGTGTCATTCACCATAACAATTATTCCATACACATACAGCACCAACCGAGGCATACGGTGGCGGTCAAAAACTGTATAGCTTCCCCGTCTAGCAACACACCTGGAGCATGATTGCTACCCACCTTCCTAAGTAACCAGTGACTCCAAGCAACCAATGACCCAAGGGTGCCACCTAGTGCTCAACTTTGAACAGGAATAGGAAAACCATAAAATGGCTCCTACAGTTACCAAGTGTGCAATAAAAAGTGGGCATTTGGCTGGTCTGTGCTATTTTATCTGGGCTGTTTGTTAGTTTCATTACAGTGTTTGTTGATCTTGCTTTGAACTGCGCCCAGGCCCAGAAGGAGGACGCTGGCGCAGGAGAAATTGCATAGTTGACCTCACCAGGGAGCAACGATGCCGACAGTGGAAGAGAAGCTCTTGGAAACCCTGCAGGATTTGGGAGATGAAGAGCTCGAGACCTTTCAGTGGCATCTGCTACAGGGCGATGGCTTCACAGCCATCAAAAGGTACCAATTGGAGAACAGAAACAGGGCGGAAACAGTGGATGTGATGGTGCAGAATTATGTGACCAAAATGATGGAGGTGGCCCAAAAGATTTTGAAGAAGATGAATAAATTGGAACTGGAGCAGCGTTTGTCCAACGGCAGCTCTGGACCCGAAGGTAAGTCATGGGGAGGTTAAAAAAGACAAGAAAAATAGATACATAGGCTATTAAAAAAATACATAGATAAAAACATAGATGTCCCATGAATTTATATTTAAACACTATTTAAACAATTTATATTAAACACTGGTTTATATTTAAACATTATTTGGATAGTCCAATGTTGCCACTAAACTAACGATCAAGTGATGAAAGTAGATGTTCAATAAAGCGTCACTTGTCTATTTAGTCCATATTTACAGACTAACGCCGCCAACCCTATCTCTAACATTAACCGCAACCCTTAGCCCTTATTAATGAACTCTTTCAAATATTTATATATTTTGGTTACGTTTATATTTTTAGTATATTTGTCCCATAGGCCCACTTTGGATTCTGGGTAGCCAGCGAGTCTGTCCCTGGTTATCACTAACATATTCTCATAATATTCTTATGGGATATTATAATTTTGCTGCTATATTTCAGTAGTATCCTTCAAAAAGGTATGGAGCACTTTACATTACAGCTTGGTAACAACCTGGTAATATGGGGGTAATAGTGTGATAATAGAGAAGTAATAATCAGGTAATAATAATTACCAACGTAATAGTTTGGTATTAACACCTTCACCCCAGCTTAACCACCAGCGACCGCTACATAAAAAAGTGTTTATGTTTTGCATTCGTTTCCCTTACTGTACCGAAAATTAACCGAACCGTGACTTCAAAACCGATGTACGTACCGAACCGTGATTTTTGTGTATCGTTACACCCCTATGATCTATCTTCTATCTATATATCGTCGCTGTCGTTCCAGGACCTCGAATCTCCAAAACAGCAACTTTTCAGGAAGTTAAAAAAACCTGTTTGCTCTTAAAATACTGAACCAAACGTCGTCAAAGTTGGCACGTCTTAATTATAGTTAGTTTCCCGCTGAATGTGTCATTACTTTATTAATATCTCACCTGGATAAGCTCAAATGATGTTGTTTATATTATCAGTCCGACTTGGAAGCACTTTCTCCTGGCCAGTCAAGCGGGAGAGAGTCGTATGCTCATGCACGAGCCCCAAGCTCCGTCCCGCGGGGGCGCGCGCAGCAGCAGCAGCAGTGCTCTGAGCCTCTCATGGCCGAGGCGGGTGCTTTCGCATGGGATGAGAACAGTCTGACATAACGTAGCGTTAACGTTACTTTATTCTCGTCAGAAAACACTCCGATTTGCATGTTAAAACAAGTTTGCAGCCTAGGAATAACTGGAAAACATTTGATTGATCTATTAACGTCAGAGGAAGCCAGGATAAGTCAAAACGATATGAGAAATACACAGCGCGTCTGCCGTGTGACTTTTCCAGGTTTATTGTCCTGCGTGGGGGGCTACACACAGAGGTAGGGGACTAATTTAGAGGTTTGACTGACATATTGAGGGCGAATGGCGTTACGAGATTTACTCACAAGCTCGTTGTAATGCTTTTCCATTGGTTGCATTTGGTAAAAACCACACAGAGACGTGAAGGGTGACCAATGGCACTGATTTATGACAAAAAGTAAAAAGATGAAAAAAGGGACATTCGAGGTCCTGGCACAACAGCGACGATATGTATATAAAAGGGAGCAAGTGGGCAATCTCTGTCTCTCTGCGATTTTTGTCCTGGAAGTGATGTCACGCAACTGGAAGTGATGTCATCAGGGATGTCACTTGAACAATTGTGATGTCACTGATGATGTCACAATGTCTATGATGTCAATCAACTGGAAGTGATGTCATCAGTGATGTGATGTCATCAGTAATGTCACTTGGGCAATTGTGATGTCACCGATGTCACAATGTCTATGACATCATCAGTGATGTCGCTTGAGCAATTTCTGTCCCACTGATGATGTCACAATGTCTATGACATCATCAGTGATGTCATCAGTGACATAATTATTGACCAAAATCATCTAATATGACATGACTGATGATGTCAGGCACTGATGATGTCATGGACATTGTGACATCATTGTGATGTCATCAGTGAGTGATGTCATCATGATGCCAAGTTGAGCAATTTTGCGCTGCGCATATGCGAGCTGCAGTGCGCGCAAGGCCACGCAGCAGATGAGCTAGCGAGCCTGCGAAGCGGGCGAGCCTAGGAATCGAGCACGCATAACCCGCGAGATGCCTAGTTTGACTAACACTACCATAAGTGTTTCCAGGTAACAAGTCACAGCATTATTAAACATATAATTTGTATATCTTGAAACAAAAGATAATGTTTGGAATGGGAGTATGAATTTCAGCATTATAATATGGTAATTACCAATTCACCAACCTATATTACCTCATTATCAGTTATTACCCCATTACTGTCGCCGTAGCATGTTTTAATCAAAATATTGCACTGATATAATCATGTTATTGTTAGCAGGTTACCATATTGTTACTAAAATATTACTATACTATTACTAAATAGTTTTGCCTCATTGCCATCTGTTTCCCCATTATTACCATTCATTTCTGGTTACCCTATTACATAAATTTCAGTCTAATTACCCACAGCTATCCATTGTCAATCTATGACCTGGTTATTACTTTGGTAATATTAATAATCTTTATTATCACACTCATACCCCCCTATTACCATGTTGTTGCTGAGCTGTAATGTAAAGTGCTACCAGAGGGATTTTCTGTGACCTTTGTCATTTAATAACTGTCCTCATTGTGTCCATTTTGATGTGCAGATGTGGATTTAACAGCTTATGGAGACATCATGAAGATTCAAACTAGTGGTGCCTCAGCGCAAACAGCTTCATGGGACAAGCTGGGATATGCAGGTAAATGCAGTAGAGAAACATAAACGTTATGAACATTGTACATAGGTCCACCATTTCCACAACTACTTAATTTAATAATGATGTTAGCTGCACTTGGGATACATTACTTTACTTTCTACAGGTGTGGAGGCATCAAATACCATGGCAAAGTGTGATCTGAACAGAATGAACAGGTATAAGTCCAAGATCAACAGCGTGGGACGCAATAAGAACATGGATCCAGCTCTGATTGGAGCCATCATCTCCACACAATCCAGGGCTGGAAGTGAATGGGTCCTCAAGAACGGCTGGGGGGACGGTGGGAATAGCTTTGGACTCATGCAGGTTTTAACAATAATACTCGTTTGTTTTGCTCACATATTCTTTATAGTGCCTCATATTACAACACCGGTGGTGTCCATCTGATATCTCTGAAATGTTTCCATAGGTTAATGTAAATCCAAACGGAGGTGGGCACACTCCAGTGGGCTCATGGGACAGTGAGGAACATCTCATCCAAGCCACCGACATCTTGATCGAGTTCATCGTACGGATCCAGTGCAAATTTCCTGAGTGGGACAAGGAAATGCAGCTGAAAGGTTTATTTGACTGACTTATTTGACTCCATTCACACGTTGTGTTTGTCATTCTAAGACAGGGTTCCCACCTTTTTTGGCTTGTGACCCGATTCTGACGTCACAATAATCTAGGGACCCTAGACATTCAAATTCCGGTATATATATATATATATAGTATTATTATTATATATATTTTTTTTTTATTAAAAAAAAATATATATAATATATTTTTAATTTCAGGCGACCCCACTTAGGGTCGCGACCTTAAGGTTGGGAACCACTGTTCTAAGGCATTCTGGGTGCTAAATTGCGACGTTGTGATCATGTGTGTCTAATTTGTGTTTGTCTCTGTAGGAGGGATAGCAGCCTACATGATGGGAGATGGGAACGTCCACTCCTATGAGCAGGTGGATGCCAACGATTTCTGCAATGACGTTGTTGCCAGAGCTCAGTGGTACAAAACCGAAGGTGGTTTTTGAAATCTGAAGCGGAACAAGTTCTGTATCTCCTAAAACCCCTGAAGGAAGCAATCCGTTTAAACATTTATAATATATCAAAACCTTAAGCTTATTATAAACATAATACAAACCACATGGAACATGTTGCCCCTCCACTTAAAGTGTACAAGCAGCCAAGGTGTTTTCAAGAAGAAGGTAAAATGGTGGCTTCTTGATCAAGTCCATGTCTAGGCTATGATGTACAGCTTCTTTTGTGTATTTTGATATGTATGTTTTTTATTTCTCATTGCACATTTTTTAAATTAATACACAGGACAAGATGTTACTATCCCTTGTGCCAAAATCCAAGGAAAAACACATTTAGAAGCCCAATCCAGAATAAAACAAGCTAACAGGCTAACAAACTAATAAACAAGACACAAATCACCAGTTACCTACCCTAGCCAACAGCAGTATGAAGCATGTCATTGGGGTTTTCAAGTGGGCACCTTCCTTCACCGACGTTTCGTTAAGTTAGGCCCACGACACCTCAAGAAGGCTTAACGGTGTAATCCAGCGTCCTGGAAACACCCCACTCCATGCTACCACCGCACAACTGCATATTACCTCACTATCTAAGCCAAACCTACAGTATTGAATGCTTCTGTTAATTATTTCATGTTTATATTGTTGTTGTTTTTTATATCCACCTGTTTTTAGACCAAGGAGCACAATGGAAATAAGTCTTGACTTTATTGTGCTTTATCCTTGATGTTATTCTTTGAGATCCGTGTCTGTACTTTGTTCAGTATATTGTATTTCAATTTGTAACCGTCAAATAAAATAAAATAAAATAAAATAAAATAAAATCACATGCTTTCCAGGACTGTTGCCTCCTGTTGACTGAGGTCGAGTAGCAGAACAGAGTACAGGATTGTAAAATGCAAACTGTACCTGATACACATCAGTTGATACTGATAGCAGTGTCCCACACCATGCTACTGTATACACAGGATATGTATACAAAGCTTGATGAAGTACTCTGTGTACTACAGTATGCAGGGAAAGTGAAAGGTCATCCACAGAACATGTGGACAAATGAGATAAGAGCAATTCCTGGAAAACGTGTGCATTTCCTGTAAACTGGATGCATTGGTTGTAGTCTTCAGCATTGCTGCTGACTTTGTTTCAGAGCCCCATCGTGCATCACAGATCCTGACCAAGTTTGCTTTTATATGAATATAGAACAAAGATTTTCTGTATTGTTGTGTATGTTTTACATTTTGAACAATCAAAATAAAATATTAAAAAGAAAAAAGATAACATAGGCCTATGACCTATCTTTATTTTGTCTTTTTAGAGATTAGCTCAAAAGGTGTTTTACTCATTGTGTACATTGTACAATGCTTACAAATTTGTTGTTGGATGTAGTAAACACGCCAAGACAAGACAAGAGAAATGTGTTAAGAGTCCCAAACAACGCTCTCTGTATCTAACAGATTATGCCCCCTTTAGCTTGGCCAGCTCATTCACTGTTATTGCTCCACGGGTTCTATACCATTTTGTAAAAGGCTGCCATCCAAAGTCCTAAAAAGTGTTCATGACCATCAACACCTTTGAAGAGAGTTTATTTCAGCTGATTTCTCTGGTAAAAATAAGCAACTCGTAGTTTTGTATCCTGGCCATCCTGTTGTTGGAAAAGACCCCTCTTGACTCAGCAGTGGTAGACGTCAGCGGTCAGTGCAGTGGTGCTCCTGGTGCTGCCTCAGGTCCACTTTGCGCTGGAAGCCGTAGAGGCATTGCGGGCAGCGGTAGGGCCGGTTCTCCCTGTGCTTACGGCTGTGGGTGATGAGGTTGGAGCTCTGGCTGAAGGCCTTGCCGCAATCCTGGCACACGTGGGGCTTCTCACCTGGCACGAAAATGCATGCAGAAGGGGTGTTGAGGATGAGTGATCGCCTCATCGGAAAATTGAAGACGGTCAAATGCAATAGATTTATGCTGTTGCTTTTCAAGTGAAGACTCAGGAGATGATGCAGTAGTCTTAATGCATTTAGAGTGACAGATACAGATGTATACAGCATGATCTCCTAATAGCACTTAGAAAAGCGCAATATAAATGCAATCAATTATTATGTCTGATGATGATGATATGCTCAGGCTAACATGTTGACAAGGAAGGAAATGCCAGTCTTGTTCTGATGGTGTAAATATGAATCTCTTTAGGACCTAGTGTTTTACACTGCCCCCCTGTGGGATAAGTATAAAAAAGCTAGCCTCCTCAAACTTCAGGTCGCTTACAATGACTGTATGAGGATATTGCTGAAGAAACCCAGGTGGACTAGTGCAAGTCAACTGTTTTGTAATGCAGGTGTCAGCACTTTTCAGAATTCCATTATCATGCTGCTGACCAATCCTGGTATCAGTGCTGTGAGATACCAATCACAGATGTGGCATTTTTGTGCCTTTTATAGTTTTACTGAGGTTTTGTGTGTTCTTTTAAATGTTTATGTCTGTTTTTCTATGGACCTTGTGTCTGATAATAATAAAGTTGATTGATTGATTGACTGATTGATTATTATAAATCTAATTGAAGGACTATATACTCCACTATGGGATGAGACAATTCTACAACTCTCAGTCTTATGAAACTCTTTCAAAACACCATTGGATAAACAAACAAAAAATGCATGGAGATCAAGCAATACACGAGGCTGTCTGTCATCCAACAGATGTCAAGCTGGCCCCTCCCACAGGTGTTGAGCAGACTTAGTCCTTAGCTGACACCTGTGAAACGCTCAATACTGGTCACATTGTAGTGTTCCAGAAGCACCAAGCAGCATGAGGACTCACCGGTGTGTATGAAGGTGTGCTTCTTCATGTCAGACTTCTGGTGGAACCTCTTGCCACAGTACTGGCAGGGGTAAGGCCTGGTGTCTGAGTGTATGAGCAGATGAGTGGAGAGCGTGGAGGAGCGCTTGAACACTTTCCCGCACACCTTGCAGCCAAATGTCCTCTCCTGAAACACAGGCACCGTGGTTTGGCATTGTGATCATTTCATATCTATTTAGATCAGGGGTTCCCACACTTGTTTGGCTTGTGACCCTATTTTGATGTCACAAAAATCCAGGGACCCGAGACATTTCAAATTCCGGTAGACCATTGATAATATCATCAGTGACATCATCAGTGATGTCACATGCTTCTTTTCCCCCCGCAGAATTCTGCCTTTAATCTAAAAATTCTGACTTTTTTCTGAAATGGGTTCAACTACACTGACACACTTCCACATTGACTGACCAAGTTGCTGTTTGAGAATTTCTTTGGGTCTTTGGCAGCCCTGTAGGCTATAGATGGTATCATGCACAGGTTTATTCTTCATAAATGTTATATTTATCAATATGTGCTGTTTTACAGGAATTGCTCCAATCTCATTCCCACATGACATAGAGCTGTGAGAAACTGAAGGTAGAATTCCACAGTTTGACTGCAGATGAAATCACTTCCCCTGCATATTACACAGAGTAACCTAATGACTCATTGTATAAATATAGAATATAGTTTCAGTTAGGATTTGATAGCTCTGTAGCCTAGCCTACTCTTTGCTCTGCTACTCCACCTCAGTGCAGTATCAGTGCTCATCAGTTATTTTCCAGGAGGAACAGAGTAACAGTCTGCACAGAGCCCAATAAATCAGGGTAGCCTGTGGTTTGTATCATGTTTATTCAGCTTAATTTTTGAGATATTACAAACAGACAGGATTTTCAGAAGATGCAAAACCTTTTCAGATTTAGGTTTCAAAATCCACCGTTGGTTTTGTACCACTGAGCTCTGGCAACGACATCATTGGAATAGTCTCGAGCTGTAGTGTTGGCGTCCACTTGATCATACGAGTGGACATTCCCATCTCCCATGTTGTAGGCTGCTATCCCTCCTACAAAGACAAACACAAATCAGACAAATAGAATGCCTTAAAATGAAAAAACCCTGAATGTGAATGGAATCTGTAAAGTCTGGGAGATTCAGTCAAATAAACCTTTCAGCTGCATTTCCTGATCCCACGATGGAAATTTGCCCTGGATCCGTCCGATGAAATAAACCAAGATGTCGGTGGCTTGACTGAGATGTTCCTCACTGTCCCATGAGCCCACTGGAGTGTGCCCACCTCCGTTTGGATTCACATCCACCTATGGAAACATTATTTCATAAATATCAGATGAACAGCGCCAGTGTTGTAATGTAATGATGTGAGCAAAACAAGAGAATACTGTTCAAACCTGCATGAGCCCAAAGGCATTCCCACCGTCCCCCCAGCCGTTCTTGAGGACCCATTCACTTCCACCCCTGGATTCTCTGGAGATGATGGCTGCAATCAGAGCTGGGTCTATTCCCTTGCTGCGTCCCACGCTGTTGATCTTGGACTTATACCTGTTTATTCTCCCCAGATCGGTCTCTGCCAATTTCTGTGATGCGCTCACACCTTCATTGAAAAGAGAGAAGTAATGTGGCCCAAGTGCAAATAACATCAATTTGCTATGAAGTTGTTGGGAGAATGTTAGGGGTGTAACCACTGAGCTATATGGGTGTAACGGCACACAGAAATCACGGTTATCGGTATACAGTGAGGTAAAAGATGGCAAAACATAAAATTGCTTGTTGTTTATTATGAACTTTTGTAAACATTAACCGTTTATGGTAACACTTTATAATAACGTTCAGTAGTAAGTCATAATAAGCTATTCGTTAATGATTTTCTTCATTTACTAATGATTTGCTCATCATTTGTTCATGATTAACACATGTGTAGAGACAGGTTGGAATATAAAAACTTTGAATGACTTACAACTTAATCACCTACAAATGTATATTAATGTTTTGTAAATGATTAGTTGATTATTTGTTCATCATTAACTAATAGCTTATAAATGACTTACTACTGAACGTTATTATAAAGTGTTACCCAGTTTATATATATCTATTTTTAATTAACACATAGCCTATGTTCCAGTCAGATCTGCTGGTCAGATCTCCTGGTGTTCAGGGTTTTGCTACTGCAGCATTTACCTTCACATCCCAGCTTGTCCTGCTGAGCTGTTTGCCATGAGGCACCACTAGTTTGGACCCGCATGATGTTTCCATAACCTAGAAGAGTTCAGTTTGTTCAATCCATCTTCATCTGCACATCCAAAATGTCCACAATAAGCCTCTGTCTATGAGGAATTCAATGGTAATTCAAATAGTTACAAGATGCAAAACTATACAATATATAATGATCTTATGAGAATACTTTAATTTAATGATACTTTGGGAGATAAAAACACGATAAAGTAAAAACAAAAATTAATCATTCTCCAGTGCCATCCAACATTTCTATAAATAGCAAAAGTCCTCACCCATTTTCAGTCTTCTCTTTCCCTTGAAACAAACGTTCTACTGACAGACCAGCGAGTGTCTGCTTTTCATTGCACACCTGTATAGTTTCAGTTTGTCATTTACTATGGTGAATCCAGCACGTCAATCAGACTTCAACCTTTGCCTCTGTGGAGGACTGTTTTACAGCTGTTGTCAGGTGTGTTGGTGCAACTTGGTGAGGAGTTATAGATTTACAAGAAATGGCCACACTGTTTTAAACACTTTCTCACAGGGAGAGGAGGTTCCCACTTCCTGGCTATTTCTTGTCAATCTAATGTCCTCACCACACTTACACTTGGCTTACTTTGACTTGGTTTTCATCGATAATATAATAGATCCATGGTTTTCATCGTATGTTTTCATCCGATGCGGTGATCCAACATGGCGGTTTTTTGCTTTTCTGAAGACGTCGGTCAGAGCCGAGATGCAACGTCGTGACGTCAGTGTACGTCCATAGCGGAGCCATGCTCTGCTAATAAGAGCTACACAAGTAAAACTACTGCTCGTCTGAACAGTAAATAGTTTTAATCTGGGAGGACTCTACCTCACATTTTAACTGTGGTGGTCTCAGTCTTTATAAATTGGTAGTAGGCCTACTGTTGGGGTTGTGTTTATTATAAATTAATGTGTTGGGTACCTTGCCCCCGCGTTTCCCTCCCTCTGTCCCAGCTGTCGCACCCTGGCTAACGGTACTGGGTCATACCAAAAAGTTTGACCAGGAGGGGTGTTGTTGGGTGTAGTTGCTGAATTCCGAAATGCAAAAATAAATAAATAGATAAAATAACATAAACATAATATATATTTGATCCATCCATTCAAATTTGCATGAACCTTTTCTGGACTCAAATTAATAACAATGTACCCTCACACATTTAAAAAGCATCACCCTCCCCTATTTTCCTCCAGTGACCCCTTCCATCGAACGGTCCCTTTACCCTATAGGATCCATAGGACGTCCAAGGCGCACTATAACAGCTGTACAACAGAAACTATTCTCAAAGCACACATACAAGTGTGCAATAAAAAGCGGGCATTTGGCTGGTCTGTGCTATCTGTGCTGTTTGTTAGTTTCATTACAGTTTTTGTTGCGAAGATCTTGCTTTGAACTGCGCCCAGGCCCAGGAGGAGGACGCTGGCCCAGGGGAAATTGCATACAGTAGTTGACCTCACCAGGGAGCAACGATGCCGACAGAGGGAGAGAAGCTCTTGGAAACCCTGCAGGATTTGGGAGAGGGAGAGCTCGAGACCTTTCAGTGGCATCTGCTGCAGGGCGATGGCTTCACAGCCATCAAAAGGTACCAATTGGAGAACAGAAACAGGGCGGAAACAGTGGATGTGATGGTGCAGAATTATGTGACCAAAATGATGGAGGTGGCCCAAAAGATTTTGAAGAAGATGAAGAAATATGAACTGGAGCAGCGTTTGTCCAACGGCAGCTCTGGACCCGAAGGTAAGTTATATATATAAGGCTACATAGGCTATTAAAATACATAAATAAAAACATAGATGTCCCATGAATTTATATTTTACTATTTAAACACAATTTATATTAAACACTGGTTTATATTTAAACATTATTTGGATAGTCCAATGTTGCCATGCACAACTAACGATCAAGTGATGAAAGTAGATGTTCAATAAAGCGTCACTTGTCTATTTAGTCCATATTTACAGACTAACGACGCCAACCCTATCTCTAACATTAACGCAACCCTTAGCCCTTATTAATTAAGATTAACCCAAGCCTCTAGAGACTTCACACAATTATAAGTTTCACTGTAGACCTTGGCTTTTAGTGACATATTGTCACTTGAAAGGAAGTTGAGTATATCAACATTGGACTATACTGTATGTATGAGCCTCCTTCTACCTTGTTGGTGCTGGTTAGTTGACTGTCTTGTCACTGCCCATTTAGTTAGTTAGTTAGAGGTTAAATGACGAAGGATTTACATAATGTTTCCTTTACCTGACTAGCAGTGTTGGGAGTAACTAGTTGTAACTTAACTACTTTTTTCAGTAACTAGTAATCTAACTAATTACTTTTTCAAATTCAGTAACTCAGTTACAGTTACTAAAATAGTAACTGGGCTAGTTACTAGTTACTTTAGGACATGAAAATAACGGACAACTTCAGAGGATTACCCAGTTTCTGATCCTCAGACCTAGTCCGGGGAGAGAGCTGCAGCCAGAGCCCCAGAGGCTAATGACCTTGATAGGCTATAAGCCTCCCCAATAAGCGAAGGTTCAATGCCACACTGTGGCACAGCAACACTAACATAATGTGTGCATTAATAACAATCGAAGCAGACTTTTAAAAGTAACGCAAAAGTTACTTTCCCTAGTAACTAATTACTTTGAAGTAACTGGTAACTTTAAAGTAATTAAATTACCTTTTGAGAGAAGTAACTAGTAACTGTAACTAATTACCAATTTTCAGTAACTTTCCCAACACTGCTGACTAGTGCCCATGCCCGTTCACCCTGCAGCTGCACAGAGTGCTGTTTGCTTGTTTATTCAAAGTTGATTCACATCTGGAGCCTCCCTTGCCCCTGCCCCATTGACTGTTTTGGTGTGACACTATCCACCAGGCCCCACCCCTCCCTTCTCCTCCTGACCAACTGTATGATCAACTGTTAACTCTTTCAAATATTTATATATTTAGGTTACGTTTATATTTTTAGTATATTTGTCCCATAGGCCCACTTTGGATTCTGGGTAGCCAGCGAGTCTGTCCCTGGTTATCACTAACATATTCTCATAATATTTTTATGGGATATTATAATTTTGCTGCTATATTTCAGTAGTATCCTTCAAAAAGGTATGGAGCACTTTACATTACAGCTTGGTAACAACCTGGTAATATGGGGTAATAGTGTGATAATAGAGAAGAAATAATCAGGTAATAATAATTACCAATGTAATAGTTTGGTGTTAACACCTTCACCTCAGCTTAAAGACCAGCGACCGCTACATACAAAAGTGTTTATGTTTTGCATTCGTTTCCCTTACTGTACCGAAAATGAACCGAACCGTGACTTCAAAACCGAGGTACGTACCGAACCCTGATTTTTGTGTATCGTTACACCCCTATTATCTATTTTCTATCTATTATGTATATAAAAGGGAGCAAGTGGGCAATCTCTGTCTCTCTGCGATTTTTGTCCTGGAAGTGATGTCACTCAACTGGAAGTGATGTCATCAGGGATGTCACTTGAACAATTGTGATGTCACTGATGATGTCACAATGTCTATGATGTCACTCAACTGGAAGTGATGTCATCAGTGATGTGATGTCATCAGTAATGTCACTTGAGCAATTGTGATGTCACCGATGTCACAATGTCTATGACATCATCAGTGATGACGATCGAGCAATTGTGATGTCACTGATGATGTCACAATGTGGGCACTGTTTGTTTCAATTTCTGTCCCACTGATGATGTCACAATGTCTATGACATCATCAGTGATGTCATCAGTGACATCATTATTGACCAAAATCATCTAATATGACATGACTGATGATGTCAGGCACTGATGATGTCATGGGCATTTGTGACATCATTGTGATGTCATCAGTGAGTGATGTCATCATGATGCAAAGTTGAGCAATTTTGCGCTGCGCATATGCGAGCTGCAGTGCGCGTGAGGCCACGCAGCAGATGAGCTAGCGAGCCCGCGAGGCAGGCGAGCCTAGGAATCGAGCACGCATAACCCGCGCGATGCCTAGTTTGATCACTACTACCATAAGTGTTTCCAGGTAACAAGTCACAGCATTATTAAACATATAATTTGTATATCTTGAAACAAAAGATAATGTTTGGAACGGGAGTATGAATTTCAGCATTATAATATGGTATTTACCAATTCACCAAACTATATTACCTCATTATCAGTTATTACCCCATTACTGTCGCCATAGCATGTTTTAATCAAAATATTGCACTGATATAATCATGTTGTTAGCAGGTTACCATATTGTTACTAAAATATTTCTATACTATTACTAAATAGTTTTGCCTCATTGCCATCTGTTTCCCCATTATTACCATTCATTTCTGGTCCTGTTACCCTATTACATAAATTTCAGTCTAATTACCCACATCTATCCATTGTCAATCTATGACCTGGTTATTAATCTTTATTATCACACTCATACCCCCCTATTACCATGTTGTTACTGAGCTGTAATGTAAAGTGCTACCAGAGGGATTTTCTGTGACCTTTGTCATTTAATAACTGTCCTCATTGTGTCCATTTTGATGTGCAGATGTGGATTTAATAGCTTATGGAGACATCATGAAGATTCAAACTAGTGGTGCCTCAGCGCAAACAGCTTCATGGGACAAGCTGGGATATGCAGGTAAATGCAGTAGAGAAACATAAACGTTATGAACATTGTACATAGGTCTTTTTGGCTCCTAGTCAGCATTAAATAAGCACTTTTAAGAATTTACTTTGGTTTCTGGGAACTTGTAATGGGCATTAATAGATCAAATTGATCATGAAAATAATTGTTAGTCACAGCCCTAGTTAACTTATACCATCATTTCCCCAACTACTTAATTTAATAATGATGTTAGCTGCACTTGGGATACATTACTTTACTTTCTACAGGTGTGGAGGCATCAAATACCATGGCAAAGTGTGATCTGAACAGAATGAAAAGGTATAAGTCCAAGATCAACAGCGTGGGACGCAATAAGAACATGGATCCAGCTCTGATTGCAGCCATCATCTCCACACAATCCAGGGCTGGAAGTGAATGGGTCCTCAAGAACGGCTGGGGGGACGGTGGGAATGGCTTTGGGCTCATGCAGGTTTTAACAATAATACTCGTTTGTTTTGCTCACATATTCTTTATAGTGCCTCATATTACAACACCGTTGGTGTTCATCTGATATCTCTGAAATGTTTCCATAGGTTAATGTAAATCCAAACGGAGGTGGGCACACTCCAGTGGGCTCATGGGACAGTGAGGAACATCTCATCCAAGCCACCGACATCTTGATCGAGTTCATCGTACGGATCCAGTGCAAATTTCCTGAGTGGGACAAGGAAATGCAGCTGAAAGGTTTATTTGACTGACTCATTTGACTCCATTCACACGTTGTGTTTGTCATTCTAAGGCAGGGTTCCCACCTTTTTTGGCTTGTGACCCGATTCTGACGTCACAATAATCTAGGGACCCTAGACATTCAAATTCCGGTATATATATATCATTATTATAATTATAATATATATATTTTTTATTAAAAAATATATATATATTTTTGAATTTCAGGCGACCCTATTTGAATTTCAGGCGACCCCACTTAGGGTCGCGACCCTAAGGTTGGGAACCACTGTTCTAAGGCATTCTAGGTGCTAAATTGCGACGTTGTGATCATCTGTGTCTAATTTGTGTTTGTCTCTGTAGGAGGGATAGCAGCCTACCAAATGGGAGATGGGAATGTCCACTCCTATGAGCAGGTGGATGCCAACGATTTCTGCAATGACGTTGTTGCCAGAGCTCAGTGGTACAAAACCGAAGGTGGTTTTTGAAATCTGAAGCGGAACAAGTTCTGTATCTCCTAAAACCCCTGAAGGAAGCAATCCGTTTAAACATTTATAATATATCAAAACCTTAAGCTTATTATAAACATAATACAAACCACATGGAACATGTTGCCCCTCCACTTAAAGTGTACAAGCAGCCAAGGTGTTTTCAAGAAGAAGGTAAAATTGTATGAATTGTATGAAGCATGTCATTGGGGTTTTCAAGTGGGCACCTTCCTTCACCGACGTTTCGTTAAGTTAGGCCCACGACACCTCAAGAAGGCTTAACGGTGTAATCCAGCGTCCTGGAAACACCCCCCTCCATGCTACCACCGCACAACTGCATATTACCTCACTATCTAAGCCAAACCTACAGTATTGAATGCTTCTGTTAATTATTTCATGTTTATATTGTTGTTGTTTTTTATATCCACCTGTTTTTAGACCAAGGAGCACAATGGAAATAAGTCTTGACTTTATTGTGCTTTATCCTTGATGTTATTCTTTGAGATCCGTGTCTGTACTTTGTTCAGTATATTGTATTTCAATTTGTAACCGTCAAATAAAATAAAATAAAATAAAATAAAATCACATGCTTTCCAGGACTGTTGCCTCCTGTTGACTGAGGTCGAGTAGCAGAACAGAGTACAGGATTGTAAAATGCAAACTGAACCTGATACACATCAGTTGATACTGATAGCAGTGTCCCACACCATGCTACTGTATACACAGGATATGTATACAAAGCTTGATGAAGTACTCTGTGTACTACAGTATGCAGGGAAAGTGAAAGGTCATCCACAGTCAAACTGTGGAATTCTACTTTCAGTTTCTCACTGCTCGACAGAACATGTGGACAAATGAGATAAGAGCAATTCCTGGAAAACTTGTGCATTTCCTGTAAACTGGATGCATTGGTTGTAGTCTTCAGCATTGCTGCTGACTTTGTTTCAGAGCCCCATCGTGCATCACAGATCCTGACCAAGTTTGCTTTTATATGAATATAGAACAAAGATTTTCTGTATTGTTGTGTATGTTTTACATTTTGAACAATCAAAATAAAATATTAAAAAGAAAAAAGATAACATAGGCCTATGACCTATCTTTATTTTGTCTTTTTAGAGATTAGCTCAAAAGGTGTTTTACTCATTGTGTACATTGTACAATGCTTACAAATTTGTTGTTGGATGTAGTAAACACGCCAAGACAAGACAAGAGAAATGTGTTAAGAGTCCCAAACAACGCTCTCTGTATCTAACAGATTATGCCCCCTTTAACTTGGCCAGCTCAGTCACTGTTATTGCTCCACGGGTTCTATACCATTTTGTAAAAAGGCTGCCATCCAAAGTCCTAAAAAGTGTTCATGACCATCAACACCTTTGAAGAGAGTTTATTTCAGCTGATTTCTCTGGTAAAAAATAAGCAACTCGTAGTTTTCTATCCTCCTGGCCATCCTGTTGTTGGAAAAGACCCCTCTTGACTCAGCAGGGGTAGACGTCAGCGGTCAGTGCAGTGGTGCTCCTGGTGCTGCCTCAGGTCCACTTTGCGCTGGAAGCCGTAGAGGCATTGCGGGCAGCGGTAGGGCCGGTTCTCCCTGTGCTTACGGCTGTGGGTGATGAGGTTGGAGCTCTGGCTGAAGGCCTTGCCGCAATCCTGGCACACGTGGGGCTTCTCACCTGGCACGAAAATGTATGCAGAAGGGGTGTTGAGGATGAGTGATCGCCTCATCGGAAAATTGAAGACGGTCAAATGCAATAGATTTATGCTGTTGCTTTTCAAGTGAAGACTCAGGAGATGATGCAGTAGTCTTAATGCATTTTAGAGTGACAGATACAGATGTATACAGCATGATCTCCTAATAGCACTTAGAAAAGCGCAATATAAATGCAATCAATTATTATGTCTGATGATGATGATGTGCTCAGGCTAACATGTTGACAAGGAAATGCCAGTCTTGTTCTGATGGTGTAAATATGAATCTCTTTAGGACCTAGTGTTTTACACTGCCCCCCTGTGGGATAAGTATAAAAAAGCTAGCCTCCTCAAACTTCAGGTCGCTTACAATGACTGTATGAGGATATTGCTGAAGAAACCCAGGTGGAGTAGTGCAAGTGAACTGTTTTGTAATGCAGGTGTCAGCACTTTTCAGAATTCCATTGTCATGCTGCTGACCAATCCTGGTATCAGTGCTGTGAGATACCAATCACAGATGTGGCATTTTTGTGCCTTTTATAGTTTTACTGAGTTTTTGTGTGTTCTTTTAAATGTTTATGTCTGTTTTTCTATGGACCTTGTGTCTGATAATAATGAAGTTGATTGATTGATTGATTGATTGATTGATTGATTGATTGATTGATTGATTGATTGATTGATTATTATAAATCTAATTGAAGGACTACATACTCCACTATGTGATGAGACAATTCTACAACTCTCTGTCTTATGAAACTCTTTCAAAACACCATTGGATAAACAACAACAAAAATGCATGGAGATCAAGCAATACATGAGGCTGTCTGTCTTAGTTCCTGGAAAGTTTTGGAGTTGCGAGTTTGTCATCCAACAGATGTCAAGCTGGCCCCTCCCACAGGTGTTGAGCAGACTTAGTCCTTAGCTGACACCTGTGAAACGCTCAATACTGCGTGCTCACATTGTAGTGTTCCAGAAGCACCAAGCAGCATGAGGACTCACCGGTGTGTATGAAGGTGTGCTTCTTCATGTCAGACTTCTGGTGGAACCTCTTGCCACAGTACTGGCAGGGGTAAGGCCTGGTGTCTGAGTGTATGAGCAGATGAGTGGAGAGCGTGGAGGAGCGCTTGAACACTTTCCCACACACCTTGCAGCCAAATGTCCTCTCCTGAAACACAGGCACCGTGGTTTGGCATTGTGATCATTTCATATCTATTTAGATCAGGGGTTCCCACACTTGTTTGGCTTGTGACCCTATTTTGACGTCACAAAAATCTAGGCACCCGAGACATTTCAAATTCCGGTAGACCATTGATAATATCATCAGTGACATCATCAGTGATGTCACATGCTTCTTTTCCCCCACAGAATTCTGCCTTTAATCTAAAAATTCGGACTTTTTTCTGAAATGGGTTCGACTACACTGACACACTTCCACATTGACTGACCAAGTTGCTGTTTGAGAATTTCTTTGGGTCTTTGGCAGCCCTGTAGGCTATAGATGGTATCATGCACAGGTTTATTCTTCATAAATGTTATATTTATCAATATGTGCTGTTTTACAGGAATTGCTCCAATCTCATTCCCACATGACATAGAGCTATGAGAAACTGAAGGTAGAATTCCACAGTTTGACTGCAGATGAAATCACTTCCCCTGCATATTACACAGAGTAACCTAATGACTCATTGTATAAATATAGCATATAGTTTCAGTTTGGATTTGATAGCTCTGTAGCCTAGCCTACTCTTTGCTCTGCTACTCCACCTCAGTGCAGTATCAGTGCTCATCAGTTATTTTCCAGGAGGAACAGAGTAACAGTCTGCACAGAGCCCAAGACATCAGGGTAGCCTGTGGTTTGTATCATGTTTATTCAGCTTAATTTTTTAGATATTACAAACAGACAGGATTTTCAGAAGATGCAAAACCTTTTCAGATTTAGGTTTCAAAATCCACCGTTGGTTTTGTACCACTGAGCTCTGGCAACAACATCATTGGAATAGTCTCGAGCTGTAGTGTTGGCGTCCACTTGATCATACGAGTGGACATTCCCATCTCCCATGTTGTAGGCTGCTATCCCTCCTACAGAGACAAACACAAATCAGACAAATAGAATGCCTTAAAATGAAAAAAACCCTGAATGTGAATGGAGTCTGTAAAGTCTGGAAGATTCAGTCAAATAAACCTTTCAGCTGCATTTCCTCATCCCACGATGGAAATTTGCCCTGGATCCGTCCGATGAAATAAACCAAGATGTCGGTGGCTTGACTGAGATGTTCCTCACTGTCCCATGAGCCCACTGGAGTGTGCCCACCTCCGTTTGGATTCACATCCACCTATGGAAACATTATTTCATAAATATCAGATGAGTGTTGTAATGTAATGATGTGAGCAAAACAAGAGAATACTGTTCAAACCTGCATGAGCCCAAAGGCATTCCCACCGTCCCCCCAGCCGTTCTTGAGGACCCATTCACTTCCACCCCTGGATTCTCTGGAGATGATGGCTGCAATCAGAGCTGGGTCTATTCCCTTGCTGCGTCCCACGCTGTTGATCTTGGACTTATACCTGTTTATTCTCCCCAGATCGGTCTCTGCCAATTTCTGTGATGCGCTCACACCTTTAGAAAGTCATTGAAAAGAGAGAAGTAATGTGGCCCAAGTGCAAATATAACATCAATTTGTTATGAAGTTGTTGGGAAAATGTTAGGGGTGTAACTACTGAGCTATATGGGTGTAACGGCACACATAAATCACGGTTTTCGGTATACAGTGAGGTAAAAAATGGCAAAACATAAAATTGTTGTTGTTTATTATGAACTTTTGTAAACATTAACCGTTTATGGTAACACTTTTTTAATAACATTCAGTAGTAAGTCATAATAAGCTATTCGTTAATGATTTTTTTCATTTACTAATGATTTGCTCATCATTTGTTCATGATTAACACATGTGTAGAGACAGGTTGGAATATAAAAACTTTGAATGACAACTTAATCATCTACAAATGTATATTAATGTTTTGTAAATGATTAGTTGATTATTTGTTCATCATTAACTAATAGCTTATAAATGACTTACTACTGAACGTTATTATAAAGTGTTACCCAGTTTATATATATCTATTTTTAATTAACACATAGCCTATGTTCCAGTCAGATCTGCTGGTCAGATCTCCTGGTGTTCAGGGTTTTGCTACTGCAGCATTTACCTTCACATCCCAGCTTGTCCTGCTGAGCTGTTTGCCATGAGGCACCACTAGTTTGAACCCGCATGATGTTTCCATAACCTAGAAGAAGAGTTCAGATTGTTCAATCCATCTTCATCTGCACATCCAAAATGTCCACAATAAGCCTCTGTCTATGAGGAATTCAATGGTAATTCAAATAGTTACAAGATGCAAAACTATACAATATATAATGATCTTATGAGAATACTTTAATTTAATGATACTTTGGGAGATAAAAACACGATAAAGTGAAAACAAAAATTAATCATTCTCCAGTGCCATCCAACATTTCTATAAATAGCAAAAGTCCTCACCCATTTTCAGTCTTCTCTTTCCCTTGAAACAAACGTTCTACTGACAGACCAGCGAGTGTCTGCTTTTCATTGCACACCTGTATAGTTTCAGTTTGTCATTTACTATGGTGAATCCAGCACGTCAATCAGACTTCAACCTTTGCCTCTGTGGAGGACTGTTTTACAGCTGTTGTCAGGTGTGTTGGTGCAACTTGGTGAGGAGTGATTTACAAGAAATGGCCACACTGTTTTAAACACTTTCTCACAGGGAGAGGAGGTTCCCACTTCCTGGCTATTTCTTGTCAATCTAATGTCCTCACCACACTTACACTTGGCTTACTTTGACTTCGTTTTCATCGATAATATAATAGATCCATGGTTTTCATCGTATGTTTTCATCCGATGCGGTGATCCAACATGGCGGTTTTTTGCTTTTCTGAAGACGTCGGTCAGAGCAGAGATGCAACGTCGTGACGTCAGTGTACGTCCATAGCGGAGCCATGCTCTGCTAATAAGAGCTACACAAGTAAAACTACTGCTCGTCTGAACAGTAAATAGTTTTAATCTGGGAGGACTCTACCTCACATTTTAACTGTGGTGGTCTCAGTCTTTATAAATTGGTAGTAGGCCTACTGTTGGGGTTGTGTTTATTATAAATTAATGTGTTGGGTACCTTGCCCCCGCGTTTCCCTCCCTCTGTCCCAGCTGTCGCACCCTGGCTAACGGTACTGGGTCATACCAAAAAGTTTGACCAGGAGGGGTGTTGTTGGGTGTAGTTGCTGAATTCCGAAATGCAAAAATAAATAAATAGATAAAATAACATAAACATAATATATATTTGATCCATCCATTCAAATTTGCATGAACCTTTTCTGGACTCAAATTAATAACAGTGTACCCTCACACATTTAAAAAGCATCACCCTCCCCTATTTTCCTCCAGTGACCCCTTCCATCGAACGGTCCCTTAAACATCTTTACCCTATAGGTGCATAGGACGTCCAAGGCGCACTATAACAGCTGTAAAACAGAAACTATTCTCAAAGCACACATACAAGTGTGCAATAAAAAGCGGGCATTTGGCTGGTCTGTGCTATCTGTGCTGTTTGTTAGTTTCATTACAGTTTTTGTTGCGAAGATCTTGCTTTGAACTGCGCCCAGGCCCAGGAGGAGGACGCTGGCCCAGGGGAAATTGCATACAGTAGTTGACCTCACCAGGGAGCAACGATGCCGACAGAGGGAGAGAAGCTCTTGGAAACCCTGCAGGATTTGGGAGAGGGAGAGCTCGAGACCTTTCAGTGGCATCTGCTGCAGGGCGATGGCTTCACAGCCATCAAAAGGTACCAATTGGAGAAGAAAAACAGGGAGGAAACAGTGGATGTGATGGTGCAGGTTTATGTGACCAAAATGATGGAGGTGGCCCAAACGATTTTGAAGAAGATGAAGAAATATGAACTGGAGCAGCGTTTGTCCAACGGCAGCTCTGGACCCGAAGGTAAGTCATGGGGAGGTTAAAAAAGACAAGAAAAATAGATAGGCTACATAGGCTATTAAAATACATAAATAAAAACATAGATGTCCCATGAATTTACATTTTACTATTTAAACACAATTTATATTAAACACTGGTTTATATTTAAACATTATTTGGATAGTCCAATGTTGCCATGCACAACTAACGATCAAGTGATGAAAGTAGATGTTCAATAAAGCGTCACTTGTCTATTTAGTCCATATTTACAGACTAACGACGCCAACCCTATCTCTAACATTAACGCAACCCTTAGCCCTTATTAATTAAGATTAACCCAAGCCTCTAGAGACTTCACACAATTATAAGTTTCACTGTAGACCTTGGCTTTTAGTGACATATTGTCACTTGAAAGGAAGTTCTGTAACTTAACTACTTTTTTCAGTAACTAGTAATCTAACTAATTACTTTTTCAAATTCAGTAACTCAGTTACAGTTACTAAAATAGTAACTGGGCTAGTTACTAGTTACTTTAGGACATGAAAATAACGGACAACTTCAGAGGATTACCCAGTTTCTGATCCTCAGACCTAGTCCGGGGAGAGAGCTGCAGCCAGAGCCCCAGAGGCTAATGACCTTGATAGGCTATAAGCCTCCCCAATAAGCGAAGGTTCAATGCCACACTGTGGCACAGCAACACTAACATAATGTGTGCATTAATAACAATCGAAGCGGACTTTTAAAAGTAACGCAAAAGTTACTTTCCCTAGTAACTAATTACTTTGAAGTAACTGGTAACTTTAAAGTAATTAAATTACATTTTGAGAGAAGTAACTAGTAACTGTAACTAATTACCAATTTTCAGTAACTTTCCCAACACTGCTGACTAGTGCCCGTGCCCGTTCACCCTGCAGCTGCACAGAGTGCTGTTTGCTTGTTTATTCAAAGTTGATTCACATCTGGAGCCTCCCTTGCCCCTGCCCCATTGACTGTTTTGGTGTGACACTATCCACCAGGCCCCACCCCTCCCTTCTCCTCCTGACCAACTGTATGATCAACTGTTAACTCTTTCAAATATTTATATATTTAGGTTACGTTTATATTTTTAGTATATTTGTCCCATAGGCCCACTTTGGATTCTGGGTAGCCAGCGAGTCTGTCCCTGGTTATCACTAACATATTCTCATAATATTCTTATGGGATATTATAATTTTGCTGCTATATTTCAGTAGTATCCTTCAAAAAGGTATGGAGCACTTTACATTACAGCTTGGTAACAACCTGGTAATATGGGGTAATAGTGTGATAATAGAGAAGAAATAATCAGGTAATAATAATTACCAATGTAATAGTTTGGTATTAACACCTTCACCCCAGCTTAAAGACCAGCGACCGCTACATAAAAAAGTGTTTATGTTTTGCATTCGTTTCCCTTACTGTACCGAAAATGAACCGAACCGTGACTTCAAAACCGAGGTACGTACCGAACCGTGATTTTTGTGTATCGTTACACCCCTATTATCTATTTTCTATCTATTATGTATATAAAAGGGAGCAAGTTGGCAATCTCTGTCTCTCTGCGATTTTTGTCCTGGAAGTGATGTCACTCAACTGGAAGTGATGTCATCAGGGATGTCACTTGAACAATTGTGATGTCACTGATGATGTCACAATGTCTATGATGTCACTCAACTGGAAGTGATGTCATCAGTGATGTGATGTCATCAGTAATGTCACTTGAGCAATTGTGATGTCACCGATGTCACAATGTCTATGACATCATCAGTGATGACGATCGAGCAATTGTGATGTCACTGATGATGTCACAATGTGGGCACTGTTTGTTTCAATTTCTGTCCCACTGATGATGTCACAATGTCTATGACATCATCAGTGATGTCATCAGTGACATCATTATTGACCAAAATCATCTAATATGACATGACTGATGATGTCAGGCACTGATGATGTCATGGGCATTTGTGACATCATTGTGATGTCATCAGTGAGTGATGTCATCATGATGCAAAGTTGAGCAATTTTGCGCTGCGCATATGCGAGCTGCAGTGCGCGCGAGGCCACGCAGCAGATGAGCTAGCGAGCCTGCGAAGCAGGCAAGCCTAGGAATCGAGCGCGCATAACCCGCGAGATGCCTAGTTTGATCAACACTACCATAAGTGTTTCCAGGTAACAAGTCACAGCATTATTAAACATATAATTTGTATATCTTGAAACAAAAGATAATGTTTGGAACGGGAGTATGAATTTCAGCATTATAATATGGTAATTACCAATTCACCAAACTATATTACCTCATTATCAGTTATTACCCCATTACTGTCGCCATAGCATGTTTTAATCAAAATATTGCACTGATATAATCATGTTGTTAGCAGGTTACCATATTGTTACTAAAATATTTCTATACTATTACTAAATAGTTTTGCCTCATTGCCATCTGTTTCCCCATTATTACCATTCATTTCTGGTCCTGTTACCCTATTACATAAATTTCAGTCTAATTACCCACATCTATCCATTGTCAATCTATGACCTGGTTATTAATCTTTATTATCACACTCATACCCCCCTATTACCATGTTGTTACTGAGCTGTAATGTAAAGTGCTACCAGAGGGATTTTCTGTGACCTTTGTCATTTAATAACTGTCCTCATTGTGTCCATTTTGATGTGCAGATGTGGATTTAATAGCTTATGGAGACATCATGAAGATTCAAACTAGTGGTGCCTCAGCGCAAACAGCTTCATGGGACAAGCTGGGATATGCAGGTAAATGCAGTAGAGAAACATAAACGTTATGAACATTGTACATAGGTCTTTTTGGCTCCTAGTCAGCATTAAATAAGAACTTTTAAGAATTTACTTTGGTTTCTGGGAACTTGTAATGGGCATTAATAGATCAAATTGATCATGAAAATAATTGTTAGTCACAGCCCTAGTTAACTTATACCATCATTTCCCCAACTACTTAATTTAATAATGATGTTAGCTGCACTTGGGATACATTACTTTACTTTCTACAGGTGTGGAGGCATCAAATACCATGGCAAAGTGTGATCTGAACAGAATGAACAGGTATAAGTCCAAGATCAACAGCGTGGGACGCAATAAGAACATGGATCCAGCTCTGATTGCAGCCATCATCTCCACACAATCCAGGGCTGGAAGTGAATGGGTCCTCAAGAACGGCTGGGGGGACGGTGGGAATGGCTTTGGACTCATGCAGGTTTTAACAATAATACTCGTTTGTTTTGCTCACATATTCTTTATAGTGCCTCATATTACAACACCGGTGGTGTTCATCTGATATCTCTGAAATGTTTCCATAGGTTAATGTAAATCCAAACGGAGGTGGGCACACTCCAGTGGGCTCATGGGACAGTGAGGAACATCTCATCCAAGCCACCGACATCTTGATCGAGTTCATCGTACGGATCCAGTGCAAATTTCCTGAGTGGGACAAGGAAATGCAGCTGAAAGGTTTATTTGACTGACTTATTTGACTCCATTCACACGTTGTGTTTGTCATTCTAAGGCAGGGTTCCCACCTTTTTTGGCTTGTGACCCGATTCTGACGTCACAATAATCTAGGGACCCTAGACATTCAAATTCCGGTATATATATATTATTATTATAATTATAATATTATTATTTTTTATTAAAAAAAAATATTTTTTTGAATTTCAGGCGACCCTATTTGAATTTCAGGCGACCCCACTTAGGGTCGCGACCCTAAGGTCGGGAACCACTGAGGCATTCTGGGTGCTAAATTGCGGCGTTGTGATCATCTGTGTCTAATTTGTGTTTGTCTCTGTAGGAGGGATAGCAGCCTACCAAATGGGAGATGGGAACGTCCACTCCTATGAGCAGGTGGATGCCAACGATTTCTGCAATGACGTTGTTGCCAGAGCTCAGTGGTACAAAACCAAAGGTGGTTTTTGAAATCTGAAGCGGAACAAGTTCTGTATCTCCTAAAACCCCTGAAGGAAGCAATCCGTTTAAACATTTATAATATATCAAAACCTTAAGCTTATTATAAACATAATACAAACCACATGGAACATGTTGCCCCTCCACTTAAAGTGTACAAGCAGCCAAGGTGTTTTCAAGAAGAAGGTAAAATTGTGGCTTCTTGATCAAGTCCATGTCTAGGCTATGATGTACAGCTTCTTTTGTGTATTTTGATATGTATGTTTTTTATTTCTCATTGCACATTTTTTTAATTAATACACAGGACAAGATGTTACTATCCCTTGTGCCAAAATCCAAGGAAAAACACATTTAGAAGCCCAATCCAGAATAAAACAAGCTAACAGGCTAACAAACTAATAAACAAGACACAAATCACCAGTTACCTACCCTATAGCCAACAGCAGTATGAAGCATGTCATTGGAGTTTTCAAGTGGGCACCTTCCTTCACCGACGTTTCGTTAAGTTAGGCCCACGACACCTCAAGAAGGCTTAACGGTGTAATCCAGCGTCCTGGAAACACCCCCCTCCATGCTACCACCGCACAACTGCATATTACCTCACTATCTAAGCCTAGCTATCCAGGTCGGTTCGGTATGACATTCCTGACTACACCACCACTGTCAATGATTCAGCCCTGTTGATGCGGACCGTTAATCATGACCAACAACAAACAATCCCTAACTACACCACCACCGTCAATGATTCAGCCCTGTTGATGCGGACCGTTAATCATGACCAACAACAAACAATCAATCTGACCTTAGCGAGCTCGCCAGCTAGCATGTTTCCTCCTTATCCACAGCCATTCACTTGCTCGTTCTGCTGCCTGAGACATGTTGCTAACCGCAAGTTTCAGGCTCCGGCCCCGAATGCCCAACTCAGTTAGTAAGGCAATAACGGACTTTGCCACAAAACCACGGCAGCCCACCTCTACAGGCCGCACTCGAGCCCTCCAACCTCGCTGCTCTGCCTCTGCTGCCATTTCAGCATACCTAGCTTTCTTGCGCTCATAAGCCTCCTCAACTCGATCTTCCCACGGGACTGTGAGTTCGATAAAATAAACTCTCTTCTCTACCTCAGACCACAGTAACAAGTCCGGACGTAGCCGGGTGCTAACTATATATGCTGGGATGACTAGCTGTTCATTCAAGTCAACCCTCATTTCCCAGGCTCCACCTACACTTAGCTGCCCTAACTTGTGCCTGACCTTGATCTGTCGAGTCTCTTTGCTAGCAACTAGAGAATTTACTTCTAGCCGCTTTTCCTCAACTGCAGCTGCCAAACATTTCAACAGGTTGTGACGCCAGGTGTATCGCCCCTGGGAGAGACTGACCTTACACCCTGACAGTATATGCCTCAATGTACATACACTAGAACACAACGGGCAGGCACCATCCTCGCCCAACCACTGATTTAAGTTCTGGGGAGATGGCAGCACATCATAAGTAGCCCCTAGAATAAATCTAATTATATTGTTGTTGTTTTTTATATCCACCTGTTTTTAGACCAAGGACCACAATGGAAATAAGTCTTGACTTTATTGTGCTTTATCCTTGATGTTATTCTTTGAGATCCGTGTCTGTACTTTGTTCAGTATATTGTATTTCAATTTGTAACCGTCAAATAAAATCAAATAAAATCACATGCTTTCCAGGACTGTTGCCTCCTGTTGACTGAGGTCGAGTAGCAGAACATAGTACAGGATTGTAAAATGCAAACTGAACCTGATACACATCAGTTGATACTGATAGCAGTGTCCCACACCATGCTACTGTATACACAGGATATGTATACAAAGCTTGATGAAGTACTCTGTGTACTACAGTATGCAGGGAAAGTGAAAGGTCATCCACAGTCAAACTGTGGAATTCTACTTTCAGTTTCTCACTGCTCTACAGAACATGTGGACAAATGAGATAAGGGCAATTCCTGGAAAACTTGTGCATTTCCTGTAAACTGGATGCATTGGTTGTAGTCTTCAGCATTGCTGCTGACTCTGTTTCAGAGCCCCATCGTGCATCACAGATCCTGACCAAGTTTGCTTTTATATGAATATAGAACAAAGATTTTCTGTATTGTTGTGTATGTTTTACATTTTGAACAATCAAAATAAAATATTAAAAAGAAAAAAGATAACATAGGCCTATGAGCTATCTTTATTTTGTCTTTTTAGAGATGAGCTCAAAAGGTGTTTTACTCATTGTGTACATTGTACAATGCTTACAAATTTGTTGTTGGATGTAGTAAACACGCCAAGACACGCCAAGAGAAATGTGTTAAGAGTCCCAAACAACGCTCTCTGTATCTAACAGATTATGCCCCCTTTAGCTTGGCCAGCTCAGTCACTGTTATTGCTCCACGGGTTCTATACCATTTTGTAAAAAGGTTGCCATCCAAAGTCCTAAAAAGTGTTCATGACCATCAACACCTTTGAAGAGAGTTTATTTCAGCTGATTTCTCTGGTAAAAATAAGCAACTCGTAGTTTTGTATCCTGGCCATCCTGTTGTTGGAAAAGACCCCTCTTGACTCGGCAGGGGTAGACGTCAGCGGTCAGTGCAGTGGTGCTCCTGGTGCTGCCTCAGGTCCACTTTGCGCTGGAAGCCGTAGAGGCATTGCGGGCAGCGGTAGGGCCGGTTCTCCCTGTGCTTACGGCTGTGGGTGATGAGGTTGGAGCTCTGGCTGAAGGCCTTGCCGCAATCCTGGCACACGTGGGGCTTCTCACCTGGCACGAAAATGCATGCAGAAGGGGTGTTGAGGATGAGTGATCGCCTCATCGGAAAATTGAAGACGGTCAAATGCAATAGATTTATGCTGTTGCTTTTCAAGTGAAGACTCAGGAGATGATGCAGTAGTCTTAATGCATTTTAGAGTGACAGATACAGATGTATACAGCATGATCTCCTAATAGCACTTAGAAAAGCGCAATATACTGTAAATGCAATCAATTATTATGTCTGATGATGATGATATGCTCAGGCTAACATGTTGACAAGGAAATGCCAGTCTTGTTCTGATGGTGTAAATATTAATCTCTTTAGGACCTAGTGTTTTACACTGCCCCCCTGTGGGATAAGTATAAAAAAGCTAGCCTCCTCAAACTTCAGGTCGCTTACAATGACTGTATGAGGATATTGCTGAAAAAACCCAGGTGGAGTAGTGCAAGTCAACTGTTTTGTAATGCAGGTGTCAGCACTTTTCAGAATTCCATTATCATGCTGCTGACCAATCCTGGTATCAGTGCTGTGAGATACCAATCACAGATGTGGCATTTTTGTGCCTTTTATAGTTTTACTGAGTTTTTGTGTGTTCTTTTAAATGTTTATGTCTGTTTTTCTATGGACCTTGTGTCTGATAATAATAAAGTTGATTGATTGATTGATTGATTGATTGATTGATTGATTGATTGATTATTATAAATCTAATTGAAGGACTACATACTCCACTATGTGATGAGACAATTCTACAACTCTCAGTCTTATGAAACTCTTTCAAAACACCATTGGATAAACAAACAAAAAATGCATGGCGATCAAGCAATACACGAGGCTGTCTGTCATCCAACAGATGTCAAGCTGGCCCCTCCCACAGGTGTTGAGCAGACTTAGTCCTTAGCTGACACCTGTGAAACGCTCAATACTGCTCACATTGTAGTGTTCCAGATGCACCAAGCAGCATGAGGACTCACCAGTGTGTATGAAGGTGTGCTTCTTCATGTCAGACTTCTGGTGGAACCTCTTGCCACAGTACTGGCAGGGGTAAGGCCTGGTGTCTGAGTGTATGAGCAGATGAGTGGAGAGCGTGGAGGAGCGCTTGAACACTTTCCCGCACACCTTGCAGCCAAATGTCCTCTCCTGAAACACAGGCACCGTGGTTTGGCATTGTGATCATTTCATATCTATTTAGATCAGGGGTTCCCACACTTGTTTGGCTTGTGACCCTATTTTGACGTCACAAAAATCCAGGGACCCGAGACATTTCAAATTCCAGTAGACCATTGATAATATCATCAGTGACATCATCAGTGATGTCACATGCTTCTTTTCCCCCGCAGAATTCTGCCTACTCACAATGTCGATTGAGGCTATGTCCATTTGGATGAAGCCTTTGCTCTTATATAGTGACATTATGTGACATTACACTGTTTGGATATCACCTGCAATTACCACCCACCACCATAGGTGTCACCCAAGAGAACAACACTGAAATCTTAATTATCACTTAATGCTTTAAACTCAAAACTCAAAACTCAAAACTAAAAAAAGAAAAGAAAACGCAAGTAACCCTATTCATCTTCTGTAATATTAAATTGTGTGTGGTGATTATTATTCTTATTTTTAGAAATTTCAGGCGCCTGTTTCAAATGCCTGCTCTAGCCTTGGCTTCGGCCTACTCCTCAGGCTTTAAGTTAGCTTGTTCTGTTAGCATGTGAGAGTAGAGAGTCCAGTGTCCCTGTTTGCCTTTTTTATGTGTGAAAATAAAATCACACGTACCTTTTCATTGTTGTCAGTGTCTAAGTTTATGTTGTGGTCAAAACCCCTAGACCGGGTCATAACAACCCTATTTGAATTCCAGGTGACCTCACTTAGGGTCGCGACCCTAAGTTTGGGAACCGCTGGTTTAGATCTTCTGTCATCACCCTACTGGTGCCACAAGCAATTGCGTTTCATATGAGAGGTGTGATGCTGACCTTGCCCCTATGGGGTGGCTGCTCAGTGTCCGTCCTGCTGGTCTTCATGTGTGCTGCTTGCATGGGTGCTCTGCTTCCATGAAGCTTGCGGATGTGAGACTTGAGACTGGACAGAGATGAAAACAACTGCAAAGACAAGGGACATCACATTAATATCTGCTACAAGCTTTCCTTTCAACTGTTTTCTTCTTGAGGCAAATATTACTTATGAAGTGCAACCACATCTCTATCCTGAAGAATATCTTTATGAGTGATACAGTTGTTTGCCAGCACATCTATATTCATAAGACATACACCATCTGCATAGAATGATGCCATACTTTGCAGCAGAGCGGACACTCTTCCCCAGGAGCACTGATCTTCGAGCAGCCACTCTTGGCCTCCCTCAGGACCCACGGGCGCTGAATCATCTCTCCCAATCCCACTGAGAGTTCCTCGCCATATCCTGAGCCGACAGCAGGCCTGGACCATACCACTGGAGGGGGGAGTCCGGCTTTCTCATCAGGGCTGGAAGCATTTACATTGGTAGGGCTGCAGGGGTCAGCAGCTCTAGAGTCTAAAAAGAAAGAGAAACAGGTGAGTTGACTGGCTGTTTTTTTTGATAATCTCAAAATTAGACTAATGATATACAGTACTTTACTGTAACATGATCTAGTATTTGCTAAGGCTATATTTTATAGTAAATCTGCCTTTTCAGTTGATAGTTTCACAGTGGCAAGTGACAAGAAAGTTGGGACCTTTACCATAAGATCTAGTACTGAATGGCTGAAGGTGGCCATCAGTGTGGACGGCAGCAGGACTATACTGCTGTGACGATGCACCGATCACTGTGTGATTATTATCCTGTGTTTTTGTTGAGGAGTATCCCAAGGATGTATCGCAGGACTCCTTATTTTGTTCTAGTTGGCCGTACGTCACCAGGGTAGTTCTCGGGCAGGGCCTGCTCGCTGTGTGCCGGAGGTGGTGGTGCAGTCCTCCTCGCTTCACCAGGAATGAACGAGGCATGATTCAGGAGGGAGGAAGCAGCGTCGGACTCAGTCAAATCAAAGATATCTGTGGAATGAAATAGATTCAACAGCTGTCTGTCAGCTTTCGTGATGCTGTTCAAATGTCCAGCTAGAGACTGGAGACTAGACTGACACCACCACAGAGCCCACGAATTATAACTAAAGTCACTGATGACATCACAGTTGCTCAAGTGACATCACTGATGACGTCACAATTGCTCGAGTGACATCACTGATGACGTCACAATTGCTCGAGTGACTTCACTGATGACATCACTGATGATGTCACAATTGCTCAAGTGACATCCCTGATGACATCACTGATGACATCACAATTGTGACCCACTTAGCCAATTCTAACATAATCAGTTTATAGACTTCTGCAGACCTAGACGTTGACAAAGGCTTTACGCCGAAACGTCCGATTTTTCTCTGCCCAATAAAAGGCTTTTTTTTTCAAATTAGCCTACCGTGAGTGCCGGCTCTCCTCTTTCATTGAGACCTAGACGTCCCTCTTCTGTTATTAAATCACAGTTTGATGCAGCTTAGGATAATTTGTATTGTTACAAATAGATACAGTATAGATACAGTATAGATATAGATATAGATAATAGATACAGTATAGATACAGTATAGATATAGATATAGATAATAGATACAGTATAGCATTCAGGTGTTCCTGATTGGATCTGTACTGGGTTAGACAATAGAGCTCAACAGTCATGTGACGTCTCCAGCCCCGGAAGAGAATTCCCCATTCATTTTCTCCATAGACATTTTGAAAACTCCTTATATAATGAGTTTTAAGGCTGGAACCAAGCCAACCAGCAACCTACTGAATCGTGAGTGATCATAAAAATTTCACTTTGAGCAATGCTTTTTATTTTTTGTTTTTGCTCAAAGTGAAATGTTTTATGATCACTCACGATCCAGTAGGTTGCTGGTTGGCTTAGTTCCAGCCTTAAAACGCATTATACATTTTTTTTTTATGTCTATGGGACAAGATGAATGGGGAATTCTCTTCGGGGCCTCACCTTTTACTGTTAATTTGAGAAAAATACATTTGACTTGAGTGAAGTGAAACATGTAGTGCTGACAAAATGTTGATAACAATGTAATGATAATCACATGCCAGGTCTGTGACCCCCCCCCCCCAACTGTCGAATTCACCATATATTGTAGAATTAGAATATAGTTTAATTGGAGGATATTTAGAGGAGAACAAAGAAGTTGTGATCAAATTTCAGAAGACTTTAATAATTGCTTGCTTTCTGAGCTTTTTTTTTTACGTTATTTCTGCACTATTTCATATGTTTTATCATGTAATCCGTGCTGCTGATTTCTTGGTCAGGTCTCCCTTGGTAAAGACATTTTGAATCTCAATGGAACTTCCTGGTTAAAATAAAGACTAAAGAAAAATAACTGAAACGTGCAAAGTGATTAAAAAAAATACTATACTTGATGTCAATGTCAATGCTTTGCTTATAATGTGTCATGCTTACTTTTCATTAACCTGACCTTCTCTCCTCAGCGACCCTTTGCAAAGCCCCACCTTCTCCCCCTTTTCGTAGTTTACCTTTTTACCCTACTCTCCAATCTCCTCGCTATCCCACTCAATCTCCTCCCTATCCCACTCACTACATACATTATTATGAATGTACATAATTATCCTTCCACGTTGCCTTTTATGTTGCTGTCTGTTTGTGTCTTGCTTAATTGTTATTTTCTTTTTAAATGCTGCCCTCTTGGCCAGGTCTCGCTCGAAAAAGAGATCACTGATCTCAAGTGACTACCTGGTCAAATAAAGAGAAATAATGATAAAAGATAAAAAAAAAAAAAAAATTGGCTAATCAAGTGATGTCTCAATCTTTTATACTGTTGCATTCACTTGTCAGCTGTTTATGCCTGAAGGTCTGAACGAAAGCTGGAATTAAAGATCTTTGCACAGATTTGAGTGTGCGGATGCGGACACTGCTTTTTTCACTAACTTTCATACTCTCAAGCTCCAGCACCTCAGCAAAGTCTGATACCAGATGAGCAGTGGTATTTTCCACAATTTTAAATGATACCATAATAAGAAATAGCAATAATAAACAAAAACACATTACCCAAACGTTATGGTTTTACAGTAATGTAATAAAAAAAAATCTAGCAATAAACATATATAAACTTACCAGATTTCACATTCCTCCAGTAGCCCGCATCCAAACATTGTACATAACTTCACAGTGTAACTTAGGGGTTTCTATCAAACTCTGGCTTTAGATGAGTCAGACCTCCGCTCTGACTCGTCTGAGGTGGCTTCAGATGGGTCAGATCTCCGCTCGGACTCGTCTGAGGTGGCCTTTGAGCTGTCGATGCACGGCGTCTCGTGGGGCGATGAGAATAAAGGCGGCGAGGAAGTGTCTGAGCTCTCACACCTCTCAGACGTCTGCGACCACACTGCTTCCTCACAAACCCCAACTCTGCTGAGCAGCAGGCCACAGAGGCACGGCTCAAACAAACACACATCCACAACTTCACTTCGTCAGCAGTCGTTTTTTAAGACGTCTTTTCATCCAAAATATGGCTGTACTGTAGCTGAGAACAACTAAAAATCACATCAACAGGTTCATGTACTGAACACAAAGGTTGGAGAGGAAGAGGAACGGCGGCTCATTGCTGCCGAAAGTGTTGACACACTGTGTGTGCACACAGGAGTTGCGTTACAAAAGTCAGTAGAAGTTCTAGAGAAATTAGAAATAATATAGAGGCCTCTTTCTATGTCAACTGAAACAGAAAGAGAGGACCGGAGAGTGGACACATGTTCATAACAAAATCAACATATATACAGTATTTTTTTAATAACAAGTACTTTCAAGGCTATTCTTTCAAACACAAAACAAAACAAAAACGTTAGGCCTCATTTGAGTTTTCCACAGGCTTTCCAGGCCTATAGGAACCATGTTGTTCAGACTCCCTCCAGGCCTATAGGAACCATGTTGTTCAGACTCCCTCCAGGCCTATAGGAACCATGTTGTTCAGACTCCCGCTCCACATGGACACACGGACACCCCTGTGTCTTCCAGTGGTAGGAGGAAAATCCATCATTATACTCGCATGGCTTTTTAAGGAAGTACAACTCTGCAGTCAGTCACCCTATTTCAGTCACCCACCATACTTTCTCCCACTGGGGTGGGGTTGGTGTGAAGCACTTTGTGATCATATCCGTTGTTATTGTTTGACGTATTGTCGTCGCATTGTGTTGTACTGTATTGTATTGTATCTTGTCTGTACTGTATTATCTTGTCTTTTGCTGTGTTTTGTCTGACTGCTACAGATGCAGGACAACTTTCCGAAAGGACAAATAAATACTACTACTACTACTACTACTACTACTACTACTACTACTACTACCCCCAGTGAGAAACAACACAACCAGAGGGCCTCTGCGAAGGTGCAGTGTCAAAGTTTATTTTGTATCATTCATCGGATACAGAACACTGAAATGTATATTTTTTTTATCCATCATTCTGTAATTTATATACTCTTTACCGTCATTTAATATACTTGACAACAACATCAGTAGAATTGCAAGAGAGAGTGGACAAGGTTTTGGAGGGGGCGATGAAGTCGTGGGATACCGAACGGCACACCACACCGGGAGAGATCCGAACCCGGGAGGAGCACTGTGTGCAGGGGAGACGAGCTCACGGTTTCTGCACTGTATCGCCTCATCTCCCACTTTACGTCAGAGGAATGACTACAGCTAGGCGGCGCGTGGTGGGCGTTCTAGTTTCAAGATGACAACTCCGGAGCAAAGTTCACTTTAAAATTACTCCACCGGTGAATGAAGAGGTGTAAAAACGGCTGACTTGTCGAGACGTCGACGAAAACCCCCCCGTCGAACATCGTCATCGTCATCTCGCGCGGTGTGTAAATCTACTACTTTTATGGCACATCATGATATTTAGCGTTATCGTCCCGTGGAATCCTATCTGTTAGGAGGAGACTACTGTAGATGATCCTATCTGCTAGGAGGAGACCACTGTAGATGGCAATCATAAAAAAACATTGATAAAAATAACAATAAAGGATGATAACCGGTACCGTAGCCAAAAGTTATTTACAAACTTATCAAAATGCTTCGTCACAGTTGATGCAGTTGTTTTATTTAGACAGTGGCTAGTACTGAGCACCATCACTGAACAGCAGTGTGCAGTTGACTGTCTGTTGGGTGGCATTGCACTGATCTCCATCCAGGCTGACCTGAACGAAAGCCTCTCACTATTATACTGTAGCTTATATTTATACGATCGCTTTTTTGTGGGCCTGAGTGAAGGTAAAGCCCACATTTTCCCTTTCTTTTCCCCAGCAATATGTTTCCCGTCATCAGGTCTAATTATGTTTGGTCAGTTGTGGGAGTAAGAGGCCATTTACACCTGGCGTTAACATGCGTTCTCTGCCATCAGATTGCAATCAGATTGTGCTTGACCACATTAGCCTGATTCCATTTACACCTGCCGTTAACATGCATTTTTGGGTGATCAGATCGCAATCTGATGGCAATTTGGTCAACCAAAATGGGTGCCCTCTCCTCTCTGATAGGGCACCCATTTTGGCGGCCAATGCATCCCTGACCACCTCCGGAGGTGGTTTGGCCGATCAGATTGCAATCCATCTTCAATGTGTCTTGGGGGCGTTTACGCCTGTACTTTCAAGTGGTCAAGCACAATCTGATTGCAATCTGATGGCAGAAAAAACGCATGTTAATGCCAGGTGTAAATGGAATCTGTGACAGTCTAATCCAGATTGCCGGTCAATAGAGTCAATAGAAGCCGATCTGGCTCAAGTTCTCTACTCACTCGGCACTGAAGCAGCACAATTTCTCACAGGATTCATTTGATCTGATGTGCAGTGATTCCAGAGTTCAGCTGTTGCGCCACAACTGGGTGACCACTAAAGGGTTGTTATTTGCAACACTATGGTGGGCAAAGCAACATCCTCCTCACAGGAAGAAGTTTCCTTATTTCTTGGCGCTTGACAATAAATCTCTCCCTCGCGATTCTTTCGTTTGGATGGCGCAACCGCCTTCAGCTATATATTGGCATTGTGAAGCAGCGTCCAGGCATCATCACTATCCACAACTAAATGTGGTCGAAAGGAAAATGAGGCGCAGTACGATGTATGTATCCGGTCAAATAGAGAGGCAAAGTGGAACGTCACTTCCTGCTTCAGCACTGTACCAGAGATTTTCATCCGCCATTTATTTTCCCATAGACATTTCGTAAAATGCTTCTAAAAATAGTTTTACTTGTTCAAACCAAATGCTTGAGATATATTTAGAAACAGGAGAGACCACGTAACATTTCACTCGGACCAAAACATAAAAAAAAAATTGCGGATTTAAAGAAAATATTTTCTCAGTGTAGTTTTTTTGTTTTGGTCCGAGTGAAATGTTCTATGGTCTCTCCCGATTCTAAATATAGCTGAACCGTTTGGTTTGACGAGTAAAAACTATTTTTAGAAGCATTTTACGAAATGTCTATGAGAAAATAAATGGCGGATGTCAAATCTCTGGTACAGTGCTGAAGCAGGAAGTGACGTTCCACTCTGCCTCTCTATAAGTTTAGAGCGGATACAGCTCAGGAAAATAGAGCCTCCAGGCCTCAGGGCAGCAGCAGCAGCTATGAGTGAAGAGAGATGAGTGGCTCCCTGTAGTGCAAACAGCAAAGGTATCTGCTCTGTATGATCAACTAATACACACAGTGTGAAATCAATGAGCCTCCACACAGTCATACAGCTCTATATTATTCATCCAGATACCTGTCACGCTCTACACCTCTGTATATTTCTCTGTACGTTTCACACCGAGAGTAAGTTGATGTTTTGATATGTAAATAAAATATTTCCCCCCTTCGCACTCTCCAGTCATAACCATTGTCTTCATGTCGGCGTCCACACAAGATGGAGATCTCCTCCCTCTACTTTCATTGGCTGACATAAGGAAACACGCTCAGGCGTCGCGCTCAGTGTGAGCTGTCAACAAACCATGTGATCATTTGGATATAGATGGCCTCAGCGCTGACTCCAGATCAGCACTTTGATCTGAACAGCTTTGACAATTATGGGACAACTGATATCAGCTCGCTATACGACGTGGGAGGCAACCGATTATCTCGTGCTAAATGCTGAGAAGCTCAAAGGAGGAGTCGTCACACTAGTTTCTTCGGGGTTAATTGACTCAGCTTTCAGATCAGTCTCACACGAATCCGCGGCGTGGTTTACGGGGAGGTTCGCCTCGCGCTGAGAGCACACAGACAACAGAAAGAAGCACAATGGAAGAGTCAAATCTAACCCATAGGAGCACATTTTTCCATCTGCGTCACAGTAACCCTGTGACACCAGCTCCAGGCTGCGTCACAGTAACCCTGTGACACCACCTCCAGGCTGCGTCACAGTAACCCTGCGACACTACCTCCAGGCTGCGTCACAGTAACCCTGCGACACCACCTCCAGGCTGTGTCACAGTAACCCTGCGACACCACCTCCAGGCTGCGTCACAGTAACCCTGCGACACCAGCTCCAGGTTGCGTCACAGTAACCCTGTGACACCACCTCCAGGCTGCGTCACAGTAACCCTGTGACACCAGTCTGTCTGCGTCACAGTAACCCTGTGACACCAGCTCCAGGCTGCGTCACAGTAACCCTGCGACACCACCTCCAGGCTGCGTCACAGTAACCCTGCGACACCACCTCCAGGCTGCGTCACAGTAACCCTGTGACACCACCTCCAGGCTGCGTCACAGTAACACTGTGACACCACGTCCAGGCTGCGTCACAGTAGCCCTGTGACACCAGCTCCAGACTGCATCACAGTAACCCTGCGACACCACCTCCAGGCTGCGTCACAGTAACACTGTGACACCACGTCCAGGCTGCGTCACAGTAACCCTGTGACACCACCTCCAGGCTGCATCACAGTAACCCTGTGACACCACCTCCAGGCTGTGTCACAGTAACCCTGGGACACCAGTCCGTCTGCGACATAGTAACCCTGCGACACCAGCTCCGGGGCTCAAAGTTGGCACAAAGGACGGTGGGAACTCAATCAACGTAGAAAGTTTGGCCTCTGTCGGTAATCTCTACACTATGTTCATATAGATATATAAAAAATTAAAAAAAATATCAAAATAAATTACAACATATAAATAATTAAAAAGAACAAAAACAAAAACAAAGATTTGGCAACATTGAGTTTCTTCTTTCCTGTTTTCTTTATGGGTTTACGGTGAATATATCTCTTTTTTCAACACGAGCCGTCGGAATAACTTGCTTTGCCTTTTGTTTTGCAAGTTGCAGACACAGACAACACGCAGAGCTAACTATGCTCAAGTGTTAAGTATTCCTTTATGAATGCCCACTTAGTGACATCCCTATGGTGTTGATGAGCCACACCTCTCCCTCTCATCTCTCTCTCTTCTTTGCGCTCGGGTCTAGGCTGCTGAGAGGTGAACGGAGGATGGCTGCTAGGGGGCAGTGTGGAGGGCTCGCGGGCCTTCCCGGATGAAGGGAGGATGAGGAGAGAGAGAGAGAGAAAGGGAGAGAGAAAAGAGTTCATAGGAGGGGAGAGGGGCGGGGACTGAAAGCAAATATTTTCTCATCCACCCGTCTACTCGGTCCTCCTTCTCCGTCTCTCTCGTCGAGTATGTAGGAACCTCGTAGTCACAGTTTCAGATCCAAAGGTGAGCAGCCTCAGTGGTCCCTGTTTCAGTGCTTTTTTGTTTGTCTTGGCTTGCGTCTTGTGTGTGTGGATGGATATGTATAGTGATGATGGGCTGTCTGTCATCTGGGGATGGGAGAGGAGGGAAGAGGAGGAGAGGAGAGAAGGGGAGGAGAGGAGAGGAGAGGAGAGGAGAGGAGAGGAGAGGAGAGGAGAGGAGAGGAGAGGAGAGGAGGAGAGGGGAGGAGAGGAGGAGAGGGGCTTTGACTTTATCCCCTTCCTCAGGGAAAACAGGGTCAGCAGGACGGGAAACGACGAGCAGCAGAATGCAACATGTAGTGACCGAGCAATGATATGTCTGCATCAGGTAGGAGGAAAACACTGGAGGAGGAGGAGGAGGAGGAGGAGGACTGGATTGGATCATCCAGTCCCAGTTTACAGTAGCAGGAGTCCCGTTCCTCCACAGTTTCCTTTAGGTCAAAGAAATCCAGAGGAATCTTTCACACGCACACACACACACATGCCCCGCCCCCTCAGTTATCCAGCGCCTCGGCACACACCATGCTGCCGTACAGCTGCTGTGGGTCGGGGTGTGTCCGCTCGCGCTCCTCTGCCTCGCTGTCCGTGCTGCCCTCGCTGTCCAGGCGGGTGGAGGGGTGACTGGGGTACAGGGCGGGGCCAGCGGGCAGCGGGCTGGGGAGCAGGTCCTCGTCCGAGCTCAGGTAGTCCCCCTCGCCGGAGGCCGGGCTGGCCAGGCACAGGTCCTGGTAGGTGGTGCCCCCGCCGCTGACCCGGGGGCCGGGGGCCAGCCGGTGCCCGCGCAGCTGCCTGATCTGAAAACACATCCCAGGCAAACATCATCACGTATTCAATAAGACGGTATCGAATAAGAGCAGGGTGCTCTAGTGGTAAAAGCCCCCCCTGACATTTCTTCTTTACTTCCCTGATTTGAGGCGGGTCTAAACCAAGAAAGCAATAGGGAGCCAAAGTGAACGTCACTTCCTGCTTTTCTCTCTGTACCAGCGTGTATGAATGGATATGAATGCGGGCGAACGGCGAGAGACGATACTTTTGTGCCGCGGGGTACACAATCTACACATGTTCAATTTGGTCAATTTAAAAGATAACTATGCATGTCAAGAAAGTCGCAGTTTGTTCTGAAACGGAAACGTGTTCACATCATACGCCAACGCCACGCTTAAGGCACGCCGAAGCTGAGCTCACGCTTAACCGGTCACACAAGAAACACTCTTTTCCTCAGCGCCTCGCTCGGTGTGCCTTGACCCCGCCCACAACTTCCATTGACTTCATGCCTGGCAGCTTCACGCTTCACGCTTGGAAAATAGGACTGAATCCTGAACGATCGCTTGAGCAAGGTGTGAGCGTGGCTTGAGCGTGGCTTGAGCGTGGCTTGGCCAAGTTGTATGGCTGTATGTACTTATGCCTATACTAACATTCCCACGTCTCCTTTGGCTGAAAACTGTTTTTGGGTGGTGACCTAAAGCTGGGTCAAATAACATACTAGCATAATACTATACTAAGCTTAATAGTTTAAAAAATGTGTTCACTTCCTTACATGAGCTGCAATGATGCAAAAAAAGAAAAAAGAAGAAGAAGAAAAAAAAAAGGTCCTGGGCGAATTCTGTTGAAAACGGTGGTTGGGTTTGAAAAAGAAAGAAAAAAACCAGGTGTGAAACCCACTGATCTATATCTACGTCACCACCAGGGGTCTGTACATGTAGGGCAGTGGGTGCTTCACACAGCAAGGCAGGACACTCTGTACCCTGAGCTAGATAACATGCATCACGTCATCTGAGCACAGGCAGGACACTCTGTACCATGACAGGAAGTGAGTGAGTTGAAGTTGGGCCGTGTTGCTTGAATCCCATCGTCTTTGGTTTAAGTGAATGCAATAAGGCAGATATTTTTATGATTATGATGCACTTGAAGCACTTTATCTCGTGGGTCGTTGAATGCACTGCTAATTCCCCCACAGGCATACTGTAGTCTCCCGATTTTTAACCCTTTCTCCTGCTGAACATTTCCCGATTTCCATCAAATGGCTAAGAGCGGGCACAGTTTTAAAGCCAAAGTGAAACTAGATGACCTAAAGCAGTGGTTCTTCAAATGGGGGTCCGGGAAAAGTTTTCAGGAAAATAAAAATAAAAACTTTTATATTTTTTTTGCAAAAGCTTCATAGTTCAACAAAAACATTTTATGCTTTAAATCTAAAATGGTTCATGGACAAATTCCAATCAACTCTCAACTCGACTTTGGTATGGCGTACATTGGTTGTTGCTGTTGCCTGTCTGCATGCCTGTATCACACCGACTGATGACAAATCTCAGAGTGTTTTTTCTCTAAACCTGCCATCATAGAGCGAGGCCAGCTGTGGAGCGGAGGAGAGGAGGGGGTTTCAGTGGTTAACCAATGGAAATGTTATGACTGCCTCCGTCTGGTTCTGGCCTGCATGCTACAGCAAACTAAGTACCTACATACAGCAGGCAGAGTATTCTACCAATTATTCCAAGCATCGATGGAGTAATCGGATCAGAAATACTTATCTGCGGTATAGTCCACACTGCTGTGTGACTAGGTTTGTACACCTCAATGCTACAGTGTTATCAGTGATGCAGAGTGCAGTTCAGGCTGAAAACACAACGTAAGGCAGAAGCAGTAGACTCCAGAGGCGGAAACATGGCCAAGTAAAAACAACAGATAACGACATAGTAGCCAAACGCTGTGCTGGGATCAGGTAGCTACCCCAAAGCCCAAGATGACGTCCTCAAACGTCTTCTTGTGTCCTGGCCAACAGTCCACCACCCAAAGATAATCAGTTTACTGTCATAGAAGACTAAAGAAACAGAAAATATTCACATTTACATTTATTTTATTTTTTATTTTTTTATTAAAAATGTTTGTTAAACTATTATCGATTTAAAAAAAACTTGACGATTCATTTTCTGTCCATGCAACTGGGACGTATCATCAGTGATGTACCCTGGGGTCATAAGATGTTTCGGGTCTCGCAACATCATACACCCTCGCCCAGGTGACCCAGCCGGGGTTGATCAAGCCCCGACTTACGTCCCAGTAGCTACCCACGGTCAGCCCTCTTAGGGAAAGACAGGGCCACTCAATCCGCTGCTCCGGAACTACTCTGCCAGGACCGGGAGGCTCTGGCACGTGGAGGGACTGGGCTCTGTGGGTTGCCCCCTGTCCGGGCTCCTCCTACGTCTCACCAGGTCCAGGACCTGTGCGTTGCACCAGACTCCCCCGCTCCCAACATTTTACAGTAAATTGCCATTTTTGAACTTACCAGACTGTTCTACCTGTTCTATTGCCTTTATCCACTTAGTCATTATATCTACATTATTGATGATTATTTATGAAAAATCTCATTGTGCAAATATTTTGTGAAAGCACCAATAGAGCCTTTTCACGGGGGGCATTCTGTGTTTACCCTGCCTTTTTGACACAAAATGTCTATAGTCAGGGAAGGAAACCCTGTCTTTGCATTTTATTTTATTTTTATTTTTTGATCACAGTCTTGTTTGATTGAAAGTGTTTGTGACATCTCACATGTAGCTTTGACTAACTGAACATTTAGCTCACTTTGTAGAAAATACAGCAATACATATTGTGTATCGACATTCAGGCAAAAAAAATATGGAGATGTGATTTTTGGTCTATCTTTGATCTTGATGTTCAAAGAAAGAAAGCTAATTCCATTCTCACGCCAAACTGAACCACAACATGGCCCATGTCCTCATCATCTGCTGCAGTAGATATGGCTTTCA
>NC_139646.1:23624317-23629317 GCF_964638095.1 Poromitra crassiceps
TGACTGGCTGGCTGGCTGACTGGCTGACTGACAGACTGACTGGCTGACTGGCTGACTGACTGACTGGCTGACTGGCTGGCTGGCTGGCTGACTGACAGAATGACTGACTGACTGACTGACTGACAGACTGACTGGCTGACTGACTGACTCGCTGGCTGTGAGTGGTGGTATGTCTGACCTGGCTCTCTAGCTGCAGGGCCTTGAGTTTGACCTCTCGGAGCTCGGCCTGGGCCTGGGCCTCCCTCAGCCGGACAGTCATCAGCTTGTCCTGCAGCTCGTTCATGGCGTTCTTCTTCGGGGATTCCTTCCAGTGGCCGCCCCCGCTGCCTGTGCTGCCCCCCCGGGACATGTGGTGCTGCAGAGACATTGCAGTGATACTCCAGCCACTGAATAGGTGATGTGTGTGAGTGGCAACATGTCTGTGTATAGGGCTGGGGCGCGTGACGTAAGCGTGGGTGAGGAGCGCAATGCATTGTGGTCCAGTAGGACAATCGCGGCTGTGGAGAGGCAGCCACACCAAATTCATTTGCACACTTTTTGCAATGTACATCCATATATGTTTACATCCATATATCCATATAATGTACATCCATTATATTCTTATGTATATTCTTATATTTATATTAGTACATGTGCACACACACGTATGCTACGTGTGTGTGTGTATACATCTGTGTGTGTGTGTGTGTGTGTGTGTGCGTGTGTTACCTGCCAGCGTTGGTTGAGCTCGGTGACACTGTCCTGCATCTCTCTGAAGGAGCGCAGCGTCTCCAGCTCCCTCAGCTTCATCTGCTTCACCTCCTCCTGCAGAGCCGCCATGTTGTTCTCATCCGGCAGGCAGCTGCTCCTCTGGACAGAACCGCACACATTTGGATATTGGATGGATCAAGCAGAACTAATCTAATGAAGCCACACTAAAGCAGTACCTAATGCACGAGTTTACATTTTACATTTACAACAGGCATACAAACGACATTAGCTATTAGTTGATAGTTAAAGGAACACTCTGCCCATTTTCAACCAGCTTTGTATCATTAGATCATCAGTAGTATAACAGAAAACTGTAAACCGTTTTGAAGTCTGTCATTTAATTTGACAGTTATTGAGTGTTAAAGTGTGGACCAGTGACATCACTGGTCCACACTAACTCAAATTAATAACTCATTAACTCAAATCAACTCTCAATAACTGTCAAACTATTCATCATTCATCTAGTTTGACAGTTATTGAGAGTTGATTTGAGTTAATGAGTTATTAATTTGAGTTAGTGTGGACCAGTGATGTCACTGGTCCACACTTTAACACTCAATAACTGTCAAATTAAATGACAGACTTCAAAACCGTTTGCAGTTTTCTGATATACTACTGATGTTCTAATGATACAAAGCTGGTTGAAAATGGGCGGAGTGTTCCTTTAATGAGCACTTGACGTGAAGTGTGAGCTGCACAGATTTGTTAGTTTGTTGGCTCACCTTCTCCAGGTCCAGGACCTTGTCCTGCATCTCCTTCAGCGCTCCCAGCAGCTCGGCCTCCTGCAGGCGGGACGTCTCCAGCTCGGTCTGCAGACCGCTCACATACTGCTCCGTGTACTGAAAAGAACAGCACACAGCCATCAACAGCTGGGAAACACCACACATTAGGGGTGTCACGATACACTCAGTTCACGATACGATACCATACACGATATTGGGTTCACGATAACGATACGATATTCTAACAATCCTTTTTTTGCGATCGATTTGTAAGTTGAGGGGGCATCCTCCACGCTAATTTGAGTCATTTCACCATTTTCATCCTCCGTGTCTGTAACGTCCCTCGTCCGTTCAAACAAAGCAATGAAAAGGAGAGCGAGCATGCAATCAGATGCAGATCAGTGCCACACCATGTTCAGCTTCTTTTTCTCGCGATATGAGATTTCATCTGAACGATACATATTGTCACGTTTTGATATTGCGATATATTGTGGGACGATATATTGTGACATCCCTACCACACATACATGGCTCACTAGATCTAGTGACCAGAATCGACTAACTAGATTCTGACCAGAATCTAGTTACTAGATTCTGGTCCACTGTGCTGAGATGACCGTCATGTTGCAACAGGCAGTTCATGTTCCCGGTTGTATTCTTCTACAGTCAGTCAGTTATTGTTGTGTAATGCCGAAACCTTATGAAACTTTTTTTCCAGCTAACATTGTCATCAATGTGTAGAATATTTTTGCATAACCCTGCAACTCAATGAAACCATTAATTTAATTAATTACTGCATTTAAAATTCAAAATGCAACGTCAACGGGAGAATCAAAACAAGATTGACTCAATTCCTGAAATGGTGACAAACGAGAAGAACATTTCCCCCCGATTTCCCCCCCAAACACGAGATTGCACCGTCCAAAACTCCCCCTGCGACTAAAGAAAAAAAGACCGGCTTTCACTTTGGTTCATGCAAGCTTTCAGTATGAGTTCCTGCCTCGATGTTAAACCACGGCTCAGAAACATGTTCTTGAGTTCCTGCCTCGATGTTAAACCACGGCTCAGAAACGTGTGCTTATTTTAGGAGTGAAGAAAAGCTGAGCTGGTGTCAAACGGGACTCTACACACTGACTCAGTGTAATGTCAGGAAATAGACCGTACATCACCGCATGAAAGTGAAACGAGGGGTGATAATATATATATATACTGTATATATATATATATATATATATATATATATATATACTGTATGTATATATATATATATATATACCGTATATACACTGCATATATATATAATATATATATAATATATATAGAGAGAGAGAGAGAGAGAGAGAGAGAGAGAGAGAGAGAGAATGGAACAGAAGGTGAAATACAAAAGTGTGTGAAATTGGGTCAGAGAGATAGCGTGAGTGAGTGATTCTTGATTTGTCATTTCGGGCGTCTCAGTCTTGTTATCAAAGAGCCCTGGCAGGACCTGGAGGTGTGTGAATTCTGTCTGCTTGGTTTATTTATGCCAGTCATCTGCCACAACACAAAGGGGGAAGTGAGATGTGTGTGTGAACACCGTCACACATCAGTCTTGCATTCATTGAGTGTGATTTTCTGTGGTGTGTGTGTATCTTGACAGTAAACCTCTGGCTTTTATTTAAACGTTAAGTGTACGCTGTATAGACAGTTTCACTGGAAATCTGTTGCTAGGGTCAGTTTGGATGCCAGTTTATTTCCAGTCAGCTATTGTAGGGCTGGGCCATATGGTTGAAATCAATATCATGATAATCATAAGGATTTTCTCAATATCAATATATCACAACATGGTTCATGGACGCAAAATCATGTCAAATCATCAAATTATTATTCATCTCATTGAACCAAATGATAATAGGTATGATGTCAGACAAAACTGAAATGTGCAAATAATATTCCTACCATACTTCATTTTACGAGTTTTTAAATCAAATTTGCTTGTCATCATCAATTTAGACTGCAGAAATGTGTGTCACCATTAAAATATCTTCATATTATCCCGATATGATTCCACTGAAAGATGATAAATGATAATATTGAATTATCGGCCAGCCCTAAGCTATTGTATTACATTTAGCAAACACTGCAACAGGAAATAAGCTAGGGTCCATAATGTTTATGTTGTCAAGTTGAAATGGTCCATACTGTGCATGACGCCGGAAGGCAACACACATCTCTCTCTTTCTCACACACACACACACACACACACACACACGCACACACACACACACACACACGCACACACACACGCACACGCACACACACACGCACGCACGCACCAAACAAACCAAACTAGCAAAACAGGAACTGCCGAGGCCCGGCATCTGTCTGTCACCTCTAAACACAACAACATTTTTACTTAAGTCCTTTTTTTACAACTCGGTGGTACCTACTGAATTAGGAATTACATTGTTCCCTATGAAGGCGAGCCTAATTTAAATTTGCACTCAGTTACATAACCCTTGGCCTCATGTACAGTACCAGTACCCGGTGGACAATTCGAGAAAGGTTGCAGAGTAATGGCAAGATATTATGCATGTTCTTAACAAGAATATGCATGTTCTTAAAGGAGAATTTCGGTTTTTTACTCCTCATTTCCAGCTTAAAATATGATGTTTTCTACCCCCAAATACTTTTGGGTTCATTCGGATCCCCACAGAAGATTTGTCGCACCGAGTACACTCCTCAAACGGGCTAGAATGGGAGCCTGCGGGGCATGCTGCACGCGCTCTGTAAATGACACTTTTTCTGTCAGATCACGGTTCATTATGGATGTAAATATAATTATTTAGCTAATAGCTAGAAGCTAAGCTAACAACAACACAGCAGTCGGCGTTGATCTGCCCCGGATGGGGTTACAGTGCTTATCTTCCCCCTTCTGTGGTTTCTCTGAAGAAGTGTGGTTTCACAGAGGGGGAAGATGGAGTTGAGTCGCTAGGTGATGTTGTTAGCTTAGCTTTTAGCTTGGCATTATTATAGATATCTGATGTCAAGATTATGGACGTTTCAATTCCATTACCGCTCGTGTGGAATCATGCCACATATCGTCAACAACAAACAGCTGCGGGAGATGTGATCTATCTATGTGATGGACACCCGGACAGCAAACGGAGTGGGCTGTCGGGACTCCCAGCAGAGGATGGTTAGTTAGATATCGATTTCATGTTCTCATAATTATATTTGCAACCATAATGAGCTGCGATGTGACAGAAAAAGTGACATTTACAGAGCTCAGGCACCTTGCCCCGTATGCTCTCGTTATAGCCTGTTTGAGGAGACTACTCGGAGCTCAAAATCCTCCGTGGGCATCCGAATGGAGCCAAACATATTTCGGTGAGTAGAGCATCATATTTTAAGCTGGAAATGAGGACCGTGGTGTAAAAAACCAAAATTCTCTTTTAAGAAGAAGAAGAAGAAGAAGAAGAAGAAGAAGAAGAAGAAGAAGAAGAAGAAGAAGAAGAAGAAGAAGAAGAAGAAGAAGAAGAAGAAGAAGAA
>NC_139646.1:23634317-23646817 GCF_964638095.1 Poromitra crassiceps
AACCGTGATCTGACAGAAAAAGTGTCATTTAGAGAGCGCATGCACTCCCGTCCAGCATGCCCCACGCTGGCCGCAGGCTCTCGTTATAGCCTGTTTGAGGAGACTACTCGGAGCTCAAAATCTTCCGTGGGCATCCGAATGAAGCCAAACTATTTCGGTGAGTAAAACATCATATTTTAACCTGGAAATGAGGACCGTGGTGTAAAAAACCGAAATTCTCCTTTAAGGCAGAATTGAGAATGAATGTTATTCCATCATCATCAGCTGTGCCGCAGTTTGTATTGACATTGTCAGTTGATGGTGTGATGCTTGAATCTGCACAATAAACCCAATTCTGTAGTACAACAGCCACACCCCACAACCCTGTGTCCATAGTTACCTGTGACATGCCCTCCATGTCCAGCTGAATGAGGTCAGTCTGGTTGTACTGTAGGATGGCCATGCCCACACGGAAGATAATCTCTAGGCCCTAGGGATATGGTGGACATTTAATAATACACACTTAAAGTGATAATATGGAAGAATTCAGTTTTGTTGTCTTGGGTGACACCTATTGGCGATCAATGGTAATTGCAGGTGCGATCCAAACTGTTATGTGACATTGGTCAGCCATAGTAACCACCCGTAATGCTAGCAGCAGAGACCGGAAAAGAGTAGCTTGTTATCCTACTTCACACAAGAGTTGTCAGGGACCTACAGTAACCTACAGAGTGAGTCTATTGTGTTAGCTCCGCCCACCCTGTGAACCTACAGTAACCTACAGAGTGAGTCTGTTGTGTTAGCTCCACCCACCCTGTGAACCTACAGTAACCTACAGAGTGGGTCTGTTGTGTTAGCTCCGCCCACCCTGTGAACCTACAGTAACCTACAGAGTGAGTCTATTGTGTTAGCTCCGCCCACCCTGTGAACCTACAGTAACCTACAGAGTGAGTCTATTGTGTTAGCTCCGCCCACCCTGTGAACCTACAGTAACCTACAGAGTGGGTCTATTGTGTTAGCTCCGCCCACCCTGTGAACCTACAGTAACCTACAGAGTGAGTCTGTTGTGTTAGCTCCGCCCACCCTGTGAACCTACAGTAACCTACAGAGTGAGTCTAATGTGTTAGCTCCGCCCACCATGTGAACCTACACTAACCTACAGAGTGAGTCTGTTGTGTTAGCTCCGCCCACCCTGTGAACATACAGTAACCTACAGAGTGAGTCTATTGTGTTAGCTCCGCCCACTGTGTCACCACAGACACCAAGTTCATAAATGCTGCAATACTGAAAATGCAAAGGCGTCCATCAATGGGCCATAGGCTCAATCACCATTGTGTTAACTCACTATCAGATAGAGACTCAATAGACATTTATTTAGATGAAAATCTTCCGTACTATCACTTTAGCTAATTGAATATACACATTAAAAACACACATCACAATACATTTAAAAATGCCTAAAGCACATGTATGCTAAATGTTTAACCATTTAATTTCCATGTCTACACTGAATATGAGCTTTGGACAACATTAAGAATATAAGCAAAGTCATTTACAACTAACATGAACTTGTATGTAATGTAAAATAGTACTTTCATTTGTGGCACACACTCACACACCTACAGTAACTTCTCTCATAGAAGAGCGTGACACACAGCATGTGTCCTACCTCATACATGAAAATATCGAAGATGCGCGTGGCGACGGGCATAGGGAGGAAGGTGAGGAAGAGGGTGAGGAACCAGGAGGAGGCGTACATGGAGGTGTGGAAACTCTGGGAGCGGAAATGGACGTTCAGCTCTGGAAGCTGCTCCTGGGGAGAGAAAGAGAGAGAGAGAGAGAGAGAGAGAGAGAGAGAGAGAAGAGAGAGAGAGAGAGAAGAGAGAGAAGAGAGAGAGAGAGAGAGAGAGAGAGAGAGAGTTCAATTGAGGTTACCAAAAGCTTGACAGTTTCAATACTCAAAGCAGTGAAATTGAGAAAGCACAAAACTATAAAAGGGACTAAAGATGTAGGCCTACCTCAGGGATACTGAATGATTTGCTGCCCCCTTGTGGCTAACATTTGCATTGTATGTTTGTTTATATACTGTACACTTGCCATCTCCTGCTTGTATCCCCCCTCCCCATTTACCTGTAGTAGATACTCAAACTGGTAGATACAGAGGCCCAGCTCGGCCATGGTGGGCTTGAACAGCTCCCTCAGACGGTACTCCTGCATCAGACGCACAAACACACAGAACGCCTCCTCCTCAGGCATCTGGAGGAGAGGGAGGGAGACAGACAGACAGAAATGAAGATCAGATGCCATTTCCTGCTCGACTGCTTAAACAATGCACTCGTTACATGGTCAGACTCTATTATTGAGTTGTTTAATTGAGGGACAATGCGCATTAATAAACATTACTATAAATGCACCAGTGTTAGCCAGATGGCTAATTTGCAACTGCTGTGCCTTGGAGGAAACCCACACGAACATGGGGGGGGACATGTAAACTCCACACAGAAAGGACCGCGGACGGACCGCGGACGAACCCAGGACCTTCTTGCTGTGAGGCAACAGCGCGAACCACTGAGCTTGTTTCCTGTCCATCTCTCCTGAAACATTTGTCCTCTCCCTCCCTCCCTCCCTCCCTCCCTCCCTCCCTCCCTCCCTCCCTCCCTCCAGAGAGAGAGAGAGAGAGAGAGATTTCACAAATAACTAAAAATGCCTTAATTGCCTTGCAATTTTTCAAAAACCTGCCACACAATTTGTTTTGGTGGCAATAATGAGAGAAATCCAGGTTGGACTGAATCCAGCTCTCCATGGTGCTGAGGCTGAGAGGATACATCTCTCCATGGTGCTGAGGCTGAGAGGATACAGCTCTCCATGGTGCTGAGGCTGAGAGGATACAGCTCTCCATGGTAAGATGCTGAGAGGATACATCTCTCCATGGTAAGATGCTGAGGCTGAGAGGATACATCTCTCCATGGTAAGATGCTGAGAGGATACATCTCTCCATGGTAAGATGCTGAGAGGATACAGCTCTCCATGGTAAGATGCTGAGAGGATACAGCTCTCCATGGTAAGATGCTGAGAGGATACAGCTCTCCATGGTGCTGAGGCTGAGAGGATACAGCTATCCATGGTAAGATGCTGAGAGGATACAGCTCTCCATGGTAAGATGCTGAGGCTGAGAGGATACATCTCTCCATGGTAAGATGCTGAGGCTGAGAGGATACAGCTCTCCATGGTAAGATGCTGAGGCTGAGAGGATACATCTCTCCATGGTAAGCTGCTGAGGCTGAGAGGATACAGCTCTCCATGGTAAGATGCTGAGGCTGAGAGGATACATCTCTCCATGGTAAGATGCTGAGGCTGAGAGGATACATCTCTCCATGGTAAGATGCTGAGAGGATACAGCTCTCCATGGTGAGATGCTGAGAGGATACAGCTCTCCATGGTGAGATGCTGAGAGGATACAGCTCTCCATGGTGAGATGCTGAGAGGATACATCTCTCCATGGTGAGATATCCTCATTAGCATCATCTTCCTCAACTAATTGACCATTACCTGCATAAGCAGCAGGCCCACGATGAATGCGCTGCCTTGGCAGTAGCCCACCTCTCGGTCCACCAGAGAGTACGCCTGGAAAACACACACACACACACACACACACACACACACACACACACACACGCGCGCGCACGCACGCACACACACACACACACACACACACACACACACACACACATACACACAGTTTGTAAAGCTCTGCATTTACAGAGAGCTGAACAAGGTGACATTTGTAACCCTAGCCGTGTTTCTACACTGCGAGTAACATGATCAACAAAGCAACTGGAAGTCCATTTGTTTCCTATAGCGCTGAGCGACCACAGAAACTGTCAACAAGCTTGTCAGTTGAGAAAACTTTTCACGGTCATCGGACCCAGATTTCTGCACTTCCTTGTTTTTTCCTACTGATGTGATTTTGTTTCATGAGCAATGCTTTCCAAAATGCAAAATGTGTGAGAAGTTGATTCCAGCTATGCAAAGCTTCCTAGTTCACTAGAACCTTTATTTGAAAAGATTACAGGAAGAAAACGACTCAAAAGCAATGCTTGGAGAGCGGTTGCACCCATCGTTTGCCAATGTTGACCAAATACTGTATTTCAATGTGGAGAAAAAAACGCAAATAAAAATCTGAACATCTGAACTTTCTACAAACGTCTCACCTTCATGACGTTGAAGAGCACCTCCTGGCCCAGGCTGTCCTGGCCTTTGAAGAAGTCGTGCTCGGGGTAGGTGCGGGCGATGTCGCGGCGGATCAGCTTCTCGCAGGGCGACGACATCTTGAGCAGCTCAGAGTACTGGTTCTTCACCGGCATGTCGGTGGCGTTGCCCAGCAGCTGCCACACGATGGCCCGGAAGTGGTGCGGGATGCCCTTCCTGATCAGCTCCTGCCAGCGGTCCAATCAGAGATCATGTGAACAAGTGTGACCATGTGACACTCACACGGCCGTTGTGTTGAACGTACACGGCAATTGTAGGACATTTTATTATATTTGTTTTCAAATTTGACCATAGTGTATATAGACACGTTTCTTATCGATTACATAGAATATTTCCATTACTGGTAAGATAATACTCATACACACATACATTTAGCCACATCAGTATTGAGTGTTGTCACGTTATATCCATTTGTATTGTTATTTCGCATGAGAATGTGCTGAATGTTCATAATTCCAAAGTCCAAAGTTTTACCCATTTGGGTGTGATGCATGTTTTTCCATTGTGTAAGTTAATGTATACTCAAACAAAACAGAGAAAACAATCTTTTATGCCAAAAACGCCCCTAAAGAAGCTGCCTCAAATGTATCTTTTACCAAATATTTCAAAATGTAAAAATTAAGAACATGCTTAATTTTTCATTTCACTTCATATTATTAAGTTACATTGGACCATTTGTCCATATGCTGTAGCATGAATTGAGTAGGCTATTTGAACATTAAATAGCTTCTAAAAGTCACCAGAAAAAACAACAACAACATGACAACCACCCGAGAACTTCTTCTATAGAGACACTGTGGAGCACGTCATCATTCAGAAACCACGCCCAAGACGGGGGAAAACACAAACCCCCCCTCCAATCCTGGCGTTCTCCTATGTCACGTGCATGGTTGACCTATGCAGTGTCTCTATAGAGACTCTATAGAGACACTGCATGTAATAGGCCACGCCCATCACGGGGGAAGAGCTCCGTTCATTTCCACACACAAGCGTCATTTTCCTTGAATTAAACATAGCTAAAAGCTGTTGTGTGGTGGGGCTGCGCAGACAACAAATGTAAAAAAATCGCCAGTTAAAGTTTTTTTGTACTCCTGAGCAAAACACGGAAGCCATTGAGAATTGGCGAGAAGAAAAATGTGGATCTACTGTAGCTGTCAAGAAGTAAGTTGGAGTGTTCATCTTCCGTATATACGATCTTTTGGTGCAACACGCAACCATGCACGTGACATAGGAGAACGGCAGGATTGGACAGGAGTTTGTGTTTTCCCCCGTCTTGGGCGTGGTTTGTGAATGATGACGCGTTACGCAGTGTCTCTATGGTCTCTTCTAACCAAAGAAATCTGTTGTCAGCTTTGACCCAAACATGTTAGTGAAAGTCATAATGGAAGTACTATTCTAAACTGGTCCCCTGACTGAGAGAGCGAGAGAATACGAGTGTGTGTGAGAGAGAGAGAGCGAGCGAGAGAGATTAAAGATTGATGTCTACTGATGTCTACTCTGTTTCTTTACAGAGTGAGGGATGCCCTTCTAAGAATATGTAGGAGAGCGGAGGAGGAGAGAGCGCTCAGTCACAGAATGATGAATGAGTTTTGATGGAGAAAATATTGAATATCATCAGCCAATCGAAACCACTCAGTGCTGTGATTCATCGCTCGTTACCGATTCACTTAACAAATCATGTCTTCTCTCACAAGAACTGTTTCTGAATCCAAACTCCTCGTCTTTCTCCCCCGGCGCCCAATGTCATTTTGCTCGCGTTGCCCTCGCTGCCATTGTTTTGTTTTTTTGCTGTCCCTTTCTCTCATCCATCTTGTCTTCCCCTGGGTTTTCTCTCTTTGTCCTTTCTCCTCTCCAGAGTCCTCTCTCTTATCCACACACACATCTACTTCCTCTCCCCTGTCTCCACACACACATCTACTTCCTCTCCCCTGTCTCCACACACACATCTACTTCCTCTCTCCTGTCTCCACACACACATCTACTTCCTCTCCCCTGTCTCCCCACACACATCTACTTCCTCTCCCCTGTCTCCACACACATCTACTTCCTCTCCCCTGTCTCCCCACACACATCTACTTCCTCTCCCCTGTCTCCCCACACATCTACTTCCTCTCCCCTGTCTCCACACACACATCTACTTCCTCTCTCCTGTCTCCCCACACACATCTACTTCCTCTCCCCTGTCTCCACACACATCTACTTCCTCTCCCCTGTCTCCACACACACATCTACTTCCTCTCTCCTGTCTCCCCACACACATCTACTTCCTCTCCCCTGTCTCCGCACATAGATCTACTTCCTCAGTGGAGAGGCGACTTTTCAGCCATTTCAGATAACCTTGACTTTGGGATAACCGTGCGTTTGTGAAATCGCACAATGATCTGGGAATGGGTTTTTACGTCCCTAGGGTTATGAACGTAAAGTCATTTCACGTGGAAAAAAATGGAGCTGTGACATTCTCAGGTGACAGAATGTCTTCTCTTTCTTTGTCTTTGGCTTGGCGTTGCAGAGATCATGCAGTCTGTCTGCCCAGACTCTGTTCCACCTTTGGGGACAGTCAGCAAGACTAAATCCTGGGAGCTTAGACGATAGCAAGCTGCACATTTCTGACTATTAATTACAGGCACACAAGTAAGAAGCCAGCTTTCCCAGAACCTCCTTATAAATAAGGTTAGAGCAGCCACTTAACCCCCCCCCCCCCCCCCCCCACCACCCACCCAGCATGCAGGTTACAACCATGACTCAGGGATTTGTTGTGTTCTTCAAAATGATGACTATACTTCCCATAAATGGTGTTGTGTCACAAAGAGCATGTGTCACTGTTGTAGTCGAGTGTGAGTCCGACTTCAGGCAGAATCCGGGACACATTTTCAGGACTTGTTGTGACTCGACTTGGTCTTGAGCGCTGATGACTCCAACTTGGACTCGAGCATTCATGCATTCGGACTCGGAAGTTGGAGACGCGGACTTGGGATTTATTTTGATGAAGATTTATTTTTTTGTAATAGGTCATAATAATTTGGCATAAGATATTGATAGCTATATTAATAACGTGACGTTATTCAATTTCACGCGAGGGCAGGCACCCGTGTTCCATCTATATGTGGATTCACACTAATGTTCAGGGGCCAGTTGCACCAACTGGTCTTACGACTGGTCTTAAGCTAAGTTGGTCGTAACTTTACGACCTAACAGCTACGGCGGTTGCACCAACAGGGCGTAAGCCTTTTTCTCACTAAGACAGGTCGTAGATATTACGCCTAGTCCAGAGCAGGCGTAAGGTGCAGTATAGACGGTTTTCACTTTGTGTTGCGCAATAGCTACAACCCCTCAGCACTCTGGCTGTATTCAGACCCGAGTTATAAACTGGAAACCGGAGTACGTTATAAAAACGTTATAAATATAGTCACGACGTTAACAACTAACCAATGCTGGGGGTCCGTATGGAAAGTGGAAATCGAAATGGTTAAAAGTTCAATCAATTTGGTCATTCAGTGGCGTTTTACTGCCATTTAAAGTAACGACAAGTAACAGTTAGCCGCTAACATTAGCCACACTACAGCCGATCGCCCATCAGCGCAGCGTCATTTGACGTCAGCACACTCTTCTAAACAGGTCACGTGCCGCATTCCAGTGGGCATTTCCATGCTTTCACATGGACGCGCATTGCTACGACCGGCAGAGTTAAGACCAGACGTAAGCCCTGTTGGTGCAACAGGCGTAAGTCCATGGTCTTAACTAAGACCGACGTAGGAGTTACGACCAGGCATAGTTAAGACCAGTTGGTGCAACTGGCCCCAGTAGACTAACTCTGGACTCCGACTCCGACTTAGGTAATGGGTACTTGGACTCGAACACTCGGGACTCGAGACTCGACTTGGACTCGAGATATAGTGACGTGACTGCAACACTGCTCCGAATGAATGTGGTAATAATTGATATCGATGTTACAATGCTAAGACGTAGCATCTTAGTTCCCTCCGTCTCCCGTGCCCATTGCCCACCTTCAGCAGCTTGTCCTTCTTGCGTCTCCACTCCTCCCACTCGTTGACGATGCGGCCCCAGAGGATCCAGGTGTCCTCCTCCAGGTGGGACAGGTTGGAGGAGGCCGAGGAGCTGGACACCAGCGAGGAGCCGCTGTTGCGCCGCGAGCCGCTCATGGAGCGCATGGACTTGGAGTCGGCCTCCAGCAACCTGCGTGAGGAGACTTTAGAGCTTTAGAGCAGGTTGTGCCACAACATGAGACGCTTTAGAGCAGGTTGTGCCACAACATGCTCAGGTGTGCCACAACATGAGACGCTTTAGAGCAGGTTGTGCCACAACATAACGCCGTAGGCCCGTAGAGCAGTGTGGTTCTCAAACTCTTTCACGTCAAGCACCCCTCAACTGACGCAAATTAGACCACAGACCCCCATTTGATCAAGATTTTGTCCCAGGCTCCCCTATCTCATATGATTTCTGCTTTTAGATGTTTTATTACAGAAAGTGTATGAAACCCATGACCAATAGTCCTACATTCTGTCATTGTGTTACTTATGGATGGAATTATAGTGAAAATAAATTATTCCCCTTTTTGCTGGAGACCACAAACATCTCAAGGATCCCCACCTCCTCCCTTTCCCTGCTCTCCCCTCCTCCACATTCCACCCCCCTTTTCTCTCTGTCTCTATCTATCAAGATTGTTCAATCTTGTTGTTGTTGTTATTATTACTACTGTAATTGTTACTGTTTTGTCAGCTACATTAAATGTAATGTGTAATGTGTGTAGCTACATTTTAGCTAGACACATTCTCTGTGAAGTCCTCTGAGACATGCTTGTGAATTAGGGCTATACAAATAAACTTGACTTGAAACTTGACTTGACCCCTGGGGGTCCCCGGACCCCACTTTGAGAACCACTGCCATAGAGGGCTGAGAGCATGATCCTGCATTATGATGGCATCAGTCGCCTGGTTTAGAAGGAGAGGAGCTACAAACAAAACATGATTCTTTATGAAACAAGGAGGGCCTACACATAGCAGGGTGAACAGAGTTTCTTTATGGCATTTCTGCTTTCTTACACAATGGAGAGTAGCAGGGAAGCGATGATATACATTGAAAAGTCTCAAGCTAGATTTGAACTCATCCTATAGAGAGCCAAAGTGAAAGGTCACTTCCTGCTTCAGCACTGTACCAGAGATTTTCATCCGCCATTTATTTTCCCATAGACATTTCGTAAAATGCTTATAAAAATAGTTTTACTTGGTCAAACCAAACGGTTCAGATATATTTAGAAACAGGAGAGACCACTTAACATTTCACTCTGACCAAAATTTGCAGATTTAAAGAAAAACAAAATTATCTTGTTTTTTTAAGTTGTGGTCTGAGTGAAATGTTCTATGGTCTCTCCCGATTCTAAATATAGCTGAACCGTTTGGTTTGAACAAGTAAAACAATTTTTATAAGCATTTTATGAAATGTCTATGGGAAAATAAATGGTGGATGAAAATCTCTGGTACAGTGCTGAAGCAGGAAGTAGGCAGTCACTTTGCCTCTCTATTGGTGGTACGTACAACTTGTACCTGAGCAGGTCAGGCCTGCATGAAGCCCCAGAGCTGGAGGTCACACATCGCCTGGCACCAAAGATCAGCCAATAGCAGACTACAGTAGCATTTTTTTTCACCTACGCAACATCGCTAAGATCCGCCCCCTTTTAACTTCACCAGACGCAGAAATTTTAATTCATGCCTTTGTCACATCACGACTCGATTACTGTAATGTACTGTTTTCTGGCCTGCCAACTCAGGCCATTAAAAATCTACAGCTCGTACAAAACGCGGCAGCCAGACTACTTGCAAAAACTCGGAAGTTTGATCATGTAACTCCGGTTTTTATCGCCCTCCACTGGCTCCCAATCCAGGCCAGAGCAGATTCTAAAGTGCTTTTATTAGCATATAAATCTTTGCATGGGCTCGCACCTCTTTATTTATCGGAACTACTCATCCCCTATATTCCCACCCGCACCCTCTGCTCACAGGTAGGTAACTACCTCACTGTCCCGAGAATTAATAAAAAAAAACAGTAGGTAGTAGAGCATTTTCCTACCGTGCTCCCCATCTCTGGAACCAACTTCCCCAATCAGTTAGGGATGCGGGCTCCATTGATGTTTTTAAGACCAGATTAAAAACCCTTTCTGCTGTGTGATGCCTTGATTGTAAAGTGTTTTGAGACCATGTCTCATGGTGATTTTACACTTTAAATAAAGTTGAATTGAATTGAATTTAAATAAAGTTGAATTAGCATGCTTTTTACCAATAGATGTCAGGCTTTACACACATTTGGTTTTTAGGTTGATTTACTCTCTAAACTATAAAGGAATCAAGTTGACCTCTGCAGCTGCTTACAAACTATGAGTTTTAATATGTCCTTACATGACATACACTTCATTTGTAATAATTGATATAAATCGACAAATCAATCCTAAAATGTAAATGTATATCTGCGTAGAAATATGTCCCTACACTGGTGACTGAGCCTGCAGTACTCCACTGATGGAGAGACACTGGAGCTACTGTGTGGACAGACTGTTATCAGCACCGTGGGCCTTACACAAGCAACACTAAAGTGGAGATTATTTTACAACCGAGTTTACATCCAGCACACACACACACACACACACACACACACACACACACACACACAGCAGAATATAACTTTTTCATTTTTCTGCCCCATAATATGTTTAGTCACGTTTCTTTTCTTTTTTTGTATTGCGATATATTGAATTGGGATATAAGGTCCTATCCCTACTAGACAGTGATTCCTGAGATGTTCAGAAGCTCCGATGGAAGCTACATGAAAAGCTCTGGCACCCAGACACGTCTCTCCTCTAACGCTGTGTGCTTCTGGGTTTTGTTGTTTCCTCTCCAGGTAATTCTAAAGGGGGAGGTAAAGTCAGTGGTTGCCATGCACCCCACTAAGGTTGGCATTTTGGACAGAAAGTGTCCTCTGCATGGGCTCAGATCTGCACACTTTAACATGATCAAATGGGACATTAAGCTGTGAAGTCTCAGCATGATACAGCTTGATGTGACTTTGCTTTCTGAATCGGCTCCTCTACATTTGATTTATCAACTGCCACCATGAATTTAAAATAATCTCTTATATAGACTAAATCACCGTGACATCGCCTTAACAACAAAAGTCACTTCTGGGTAGACACCTGCCGATTGATTTGAATTGTGGAGATATCACAAACTTATTTGTTTATTTCTGTTGTCATTTTCAGCTGTATTTGTAACGTTAAAGATATATACCCTAGTTAAACACGGTGGGCCGACCTATCTGACGTTTGGTTGTGCTTATTTTATGTACTTTGTTGATAAAGCAAATCTACTAAATGTGACATATCTCACCGCTGGTCGCACGAGCTGCTAGTTATGGGTGACCTCAAGCTGTGATTGTTTTTATTCTGTGGCCCAACGGGTAAATTAGGTCTCTAAACTAACATTAGTGAAAGTGTAGCTGCAGCTAAAGCTGAGCCTGGACTGAATCTTTAACTTCACGTAGCTATCGGTCTTCTTTGGCAGCCTTGTTACCAGCGTGTGGCGTCGCTGACTGTGACTGTTTTCACCTTCTGAGACAACTACTGTCACAGGAACGACCACAGAAACGGGTTTGATTACTGTGCCAGGTGTTCATATGTCTGCGGACAGACGTTGACAGCGCGATAGCGTCAAAACCGTGCACGACGCAGTCTTGAAACTTCCCAGGCGTGTACCGGTAGTTGACATAGAAATGAAGGCCGAATCAAATTCAGTTAGAAAATGGGTGTGTCATTGTTTTGCGTGGACTAAAAGCAGAGGATTGCTGCTCCTCACCTGTTCTGCTCCTCCAGCTTGGCCAGCAGCTCCAGCTCATCAGGACTCAGGTTCTCCGAGTCGGCCGGGGAGGCCGCCGGCGCCGACAGCACATCGTGGCAGGACGAGTCCGGGCTGAGCAGCGGGCTGCCCGTGGAGGGGGGGTCCGGGTCCAGGCCGGAGGGGGAGCAGGGGCAGTCCAGCTGAGGGGGGGCCCCACCTGAGCCCTCTCTCTCTGGGCTGCCACTGGGCATGGGCATGGCGGCGGAGAGGGGGGGGGGGTAGGTGAAGCGGTGTGGGCGCGTGGTCTTCGTCACCTCACCGTTGGGCTCCCTCCGCAGTGAGGCTGGCTGCCGCCCGATTGGCCGCCTGGCTGGCCTTGGAGCCAATAGGATCAGAGGTCTTCAAACCTGT
>NC_139646.1:23659317-23806817 GCF_964638095.1 Poromitra crassiceps
GGTTTAACTGTGACATGGACTTGTAAGGGAGGTAGTCTACTGTATAGGTTCAACTGTGACATGGACTTGTAAGGGAGGTAGTCTACTGTATAGGTTTAACTGTGACATGGACTTGTAAGGGAGGTAGTCTACTGTATAGGTTTAACTGTGACATGGACTTGTAAGGGAGGTAGTCTACTGTATAGGTTTAACTGTGACATGGACTTGTAAGGGAGGTAGTCTACTGTATAGGTTTAACTGTGACATGGACTTGTAAGGGAGGTAGTCTACTGTATAGGTTTAACTGTGACATGGACTTGTAAGGGAGGTAGTCTACTGTATAGGTTTAACTGTGACATGGACTTGTAAGGGAGGTAGTACTGTATAGGTTTAACTGTGACATGGACTTGTAAGGGAGGTAGTCTACTATATAGGTTTAACTGTGACATGGACTTGTAAGGGAGGTAGTCTACTGTATAGGTTTAACTGTGACATGGACTTGTAAGGGAGGTAGTCTACTGTATAGGTTTAACTGTGACATGGACTTGTAAGGGAGGTAGTCTACTGTATAGGTTTAACTGTGACATGGACTTGTAAGGGAGGTAGTCTACTGTATAGGTTTAACTGTGACATGGACTTGTAAGGGAGGCTATAAAAGGGAGCCTGCCCTCTGAGGCGATCTCCTTGCTGTGACTGTTTACACAGTTTAATGTAGTATTGTGTCACAGCGTCGCCATGACGACCAGTTGTGTGTGTGGGGTGGGCAGGGGCACATTTGCTATTTGCTGTGGGAAACAAACAGGTTCTACCAAAAGCCAGTAGACACGAGTAGAGTCCAGGTGATAATATGCTTTACTATGCAGACGAAAAGCGCCATAAGTTGGTAGTGTTACATTAGTGTGTGTGTGTGTGTGTGTGTGTGTGTGTGTGTGTGCCCAGTAATTGTGAGGCCTGCTGAGTGGTGTGTGTGTGTGTGTGTGTGTGTGTGTGTGTGTGTGTGTGTGTGTGTGTGTGTGTGTGTGTGTGTGTGTGTGTGTGTGTGTGTGTGTGTGTGTGTGTGTGTGTGTGTGTGTGTGTGTTTTGGTCTCTGCTTAACCGCCATCACCGTGCACAATTATGTCATTGTGTTTGTAAAAAGGCTTTGGACAGATAGTGCTATTGTACCCCCTCTGACACCCCCCCCCCCCCCCCCCCCCGCACCCCCACATTAACATCTCCAGAAGCCCTGCCTCCATACACCCCTCCTTGCCCCCTCCGGCTCCATCGTTTCACCGTCTCATGTGCAGTTTGCAATTTGTGCCCAATGTGTTGGAGTCACAAAATACCATTAATTGATTGGCCTAAAGCAGCTTTTCACGCTCCACAGCTGGTGACGTAAAGACTGAGCCTGCCTGGGGCACTGGAGGGGGGGGGGGGGTAAAGACTGGGGCCTGGGGCACTGCAGCCCCCCTCTGCATCCTCCTGCCTGCAGCCCCCCTCTGCATCCTCCTGCCTGCAGCCCCCCTCTGCATCCTCCTGCCTGCAGCCCCCCTCTGCATCCTCCTGCCTGCAGCCCCCCTCTGCATCCTCCTGCCTGCAGCCCCCCTCTGCATCCTCCTGCCTGCAGCCCCCCTCTGCATCCTCCTGCCTGCAGCCCCTTGGTGAATCCACCTGCCTCCCTGTTGCTCCAGCTCATGATCTCATACGTCTGCGTCTGTGTGGACGCTTGTTTTCCACACCGTTCCTCCACTGTAGCTCTGTGCCGTGTGACTGCTGCTGGGCCTGCTCCTCTACTGTAGCTGTGTCCATGTGACTGCTGCTGCGCCTGCTCCTCTACTGTAGCTGTGTCCATGTGACTGCTGCTGCGCCTGCTCCTCTACTGTAGCTGTGTCCATGTGACTGCTGCTGCGCCTGCTCCTCTACTGTAGCTGTGTCCATGTGACTGCTGCTGCGCCTGCTCCTCTACTGTAGCTCTGTGCCATGTGACTGCTGCTGAGCCTGCTGTTCTACTGTAGCTGTGTCCATGTGACTGCTGCTGAGCCTGCTCCTCTACTGTAGCTGTGTCCATGTGACTGCTGCTGAGCCTGCTCCTCTACTGTAGCTGTGTCCATGTGACTGCTGCTGAGCCTGCTCCTCTACTGTAGCTGTGTCCATGTGACTGCTGCTGAGCCTGCTCCTCTACTGTAGCTGTGTCCATGTGACTGCTGCTGAGCCTGCTCCTCTACTGTAGCTGTGTCCATGTGACTGCTGCTGAGCCTGCTCCTCTACTGTAGCTGTGTCCATGTGACTGCTGCTGCGCCTGCTCCTCTACTGTAGCTGTGTCCATGTGACTGCTGCTGAGCCTGCTCCTCTACTGTAGCTGTGTCCATGTGACTGCTGCTGCGCCTGCTCCTCTACTGTAGCTGTGTCCATGTGACTGCTGCTGAGCCTGCTCCTCTACTGTAGCTGTGTCCATGTGACTGCTGCTGAGCCTGCTCCTCTACTGTAGCTGTGTCCATGTGACTGCTGCTGGGCCTGCTCCTCTACTGTAGCTGTGTGTCCATGTGACTGCTGCTGGGCCTGCTCCTCTACTGTAGCTGTGTCCATGTGACTGCTGCTGAGCCTTCTCCTCTACTGTAGCTGTGTGTCCATGTGACTGCTGCTCAGCCTGCTCCTCTACTGTAGCTGTGTCCATGTGACTGCTGCTGGGCCTGCTCCTCTGCTGTAGCTGTGTCCATGTGACTGCTGCTGAGCCTGCTCCTCTACTGTAGCTGTGTCCATGTGACTGCTGCTGAGCCTGCTCCTCTACTGTAGCTGTGTGTCCATGTGACTGCTGCTGAGCCTGCTCCTCTACTGTAGCTGTGTGTCCATGTGACTGCTGCTGAGCCTGCTCCTCTACTGTAGCTGTGTCCATGTGACTGCTGCTGAGCCTGCTCCTCTACTGTAGCTGTGTCCATGTGACTGCTGCTGAGCCTGCTCCTCTACTGTAGCTGTGTCCATGTGACTGCTGCTAGGCCTGCTGCTGCTCAATGTGTCCCATTGTAAACCAGGGATGTCTTTTTCTCATAGTGTGGCTCCAAACCATCTCCATCTTTCTGTATGCGATTGCTGCTGTAACTAGAATCACAATAGCTTCATCAGCCCAAAACAAAAGGCACGCGTGTTGGAGACATAATGCTGCCACCTTCATACACTTACACTACCAGGCAAACATCTGACTGCATGTACTATGTGTGTTTCAATATCTTAAAGGGACAGCTCACGCTAAAATCCAAAATACATATTTTTCCTCTCACCTGTAGTGCTATTTATCCATCTATATCATTTTGGGATAGTTGCATGAGTTTTGGAGATATCGGCCACAGAGATGGCTGCCTTCTCTTGAATACAATGGAACTGGATGGCACTCGGCTTGTAGTGCTCGAAGCACCAAAAAAACACACTGAAAAACTCAACAGCATTGTGTCTTTCTAGAAATCATGACCTGGTTACTCAAAATAATGCACAGACTTTGTTGTGAGCAGTTTCATGTAGGAACTATTTTCTTTTCAGTCTCATGTAGGAACTAGCTAGCAGCTAGCGGGTGTAGTTCAGTCAAAAGAAAATAGTTCCTCCATGAAACTGCTCATAACAAAGTCTGTGGATTATCTTGAGTAACGGGGTCATGATTTCTGAAGAGAGACAATGCTGTTGAGTTTTTCAAATGTATTTATGTGGCACTGTGAGCACCACAAGCCGAGTGCCATCCAGTTCCATTGTATTGGAAAGAAGGCAGAAACTCTGCGGCCGATATCTCCAAAACTCAGGAAACTAACACAAAACGATATAGATGGATAAATAGCAGTACAGGTGAGAGGGAAAATATGTATTTTGGATTTTAGGGTGAGCTGTTCCTTTAAGGCCATTTTGACTGAAATGCGTATGCTTAAATGTTTGACATTTGCACAAATATAAACAGTGAAGTTGATCCGATGCATGTAGGCTACTTTAAAGACTCTAAATAAAAAAATTAAAAAAACACATCACAACAATCTCACACTGTCATATAGGGAGTGCATTGCATAGATGACTGTGGTTTGATTGGTCACTTCCTCAGTGGCGTGCTGTGGGGCAGATGCATTCTGGGACTCATCCTGAGTGACATTACGCCTGAATGAAGAGGAGACACATGGAGGGAAATTGAAGTGACGCCGCCAAATGTTTTCCAGACAGTCCGGCTTCCCTTCCTACACTGAGCGCATCGACTCTATATGACGAATGCTTTCCTGCTCTTCATTCAGTTACTGCATATTATGATTTGTTTCCGCTGAATGCCACTGCCAGAGCACACCGTCTTGAAATAGACAATCTTTGTCAAGTACAGGTCACTATTGTGCTCTCCTCCTATAGTGATATTATATCGATATCGAGGATATGAGACGAGACTAGATAGTCTTAGATTTTTGGATATTGTAATATTGTGATATGGCTGTAAAAGTGATGTCATTTTCTGAACTCACCAGACTGTTTTCTTCGAGCTGTTCTATGATTTGCCTTGACCCCACTTAGTCATTATATCCACGTTACTGATGATGATTATTGAGCAAACATCTCATTGTGTAAATATGTTGTGAAAGCACCAATAGTCAGGGAAGGAAAGCCTGTCTTTGCATTTTATTTTTACATTACATTACATTACATTACATTACATTACATTACATTACGTCATTTGGCAGACGCTTTTATCCAAAGCGACTTTTTGAATCACAGTCTTGTTTTAATCAAAGTGCTTGTGACATCAGCACTTTGACCGAGATATATATTGTGTATCGCCTAAAAATACCGAGATATGATTTTAGGTCCACGTCGTCCAATAGTGACTTTCATCCAATAGTGATCGTGATATTACCCAATATCTAAAGCAACCGTGATAAAACAGTAACGCAGTAACACACTAACCTTGTTTTGTTGATTTTGCTGTCTGATATTTCATCACTACCTTCCGGGGGGGGGGGGGTACTGTAAATACTCAAAGTGTGCCCTGTAATTAAACTGCTCTGTGCGTGTGTGTATAGGATATATCATGTAGGTAGGTAGGAGCTTGCCTTGCATCATACTGAAGTTTAACCCATTGATACCTGATGCAGCATTTGCGTGTATATCCCTCATTTGTGTGTGTATCCCTTTAAGACCGCGAACCGCGTCATACGCGGTTCGCGGTCTTAAAGGGACACACACACAAATGCTGCATCAGGTATCAATGGGTTAAACCAGACTTGCATCCATCAAATCAAAAGAGGCACCGAAGCTCTTTTCTAAGGTAATCCACCTGGGAGCATTACCGAGAGTTGACTCCCATAATAACACTGACACACCTCATACCACACAGGCACAAGCACTTCAGGTACATTGTGTTCCAGGCTGATTGTGTGAAGGAATCTTTGTGTCAACAAGCAGGTGTCCCCCATCCGTCTGACGTGGGCCCCGGTGCAGGTCTATCACGTCCGCGCGGCCACGTCACCATGGTCAATCATTCCCCTCTGGTTCCTATGACAAGAACAACAATACCTGGACCGCGCTGGTGTCATGGCTGCACCTTCTCAGGTGAACATGCAAAGTGTGAGCTTGTTTCCCTAAAGAGAAGAGGCCGACCGTGGTATCACTTGCTTCCTAACCTACTTGACTCCTTTGGAACAAAATAGAAGTAAAAGTCATAACTATGTGGATTAGCTACAGAAACGTTCATACTGTCATATATGTAGCCTGAAACCATCCTGATCACGTCAAGTCACATTCCTCTTTCCTTCTATGGATCAGCCCGCCCCCATCGATTGTTCCCAGAAATTACAAAGTGCAGGGGCCAATCAGGGGCCTGCCTCATCGTAGTTGACCACGTAACCGGCCAATCAGGACTGGCAAAACAGTAATAGCGTCTCCCAAAGCAACAAGCGGTAACGTTAATGTTAGTAGAGTAACAACACAGCCGTAAGTGCAGTCAGTGATTGCAGAAATAGACTTGATAACAACAATTAAACAAGAACAAGAGACGGAGTTTCTCAGCGGGAAAATGCGTTCTCACCGTTCTTCTCTGAGTGGATTTGGGATTGGATTTGGCGGCGCCGATTGGCTGAGGGAGTTGTCTGTCAAGGTCAAGTGCTCCCGCCCACTGAGATCTCTTGTGAGCGGCTGGAGGAGGGCCAGACTGATAGGTAGAGCGAAACCAGAACAGAATGTGAGATCGTGTTCACCGTGCTTTATTCTGTGTACGCAATATTTGTCCTGGCTTGTTGATCAGTGTTCATAAGAAAACAATGCTGGGCAGGACGCGTATCAGATGACTATTGAAACAGGTGAACGGAGGATGGATGGAGAGGAGGAACACAAGAATGGTCTGAACACAGCTGAAACACCAGGATCAAAATGGCTCTGGGCAGCAATGAAAAAGCGTGCGTGTTCTGCTCTGCTCTGCTGAAGTGTATTTTGCACGTAGGTATAATATCTGATATGCAGCGGGCTGAATGATGAGCTCAGGTTAAACACAGATCCGGTGACAGAGCGACAGAAACAGAGAACAATAGGCTAGAAAGCGTGTAGCAGTGGAGTGGCTCTAGTAGTTGTAGTTGTAGGGTTGGAGCTGCCGTGTCAGCAGCACTGACTGGACATGATGACGCAAAGTAAAGCGCTGTGCACACACCAAACAGCCAGGGGGACAAACAATAGAGCTGAGCAAGTCATGTGACACCGCTTGCCCCGGAAGTGAGTTTGCCATTCATTTTCTCCATAGACACATCTATGGAGAAATAAACACGGGGGGGGGGGAATAGGAAATCAAAAATCCCCCCCCCCCCCCCAGCGCTTATTTTTGTTTTTGCTCCAACTGAAATGTCTTATGGTCACTCACGATTCAGCAGGTCATGAGTTGGCTTGGTTCCAGCCTTAACACTCGTTATATAAGGATTTTTTGAAATGTCTATGGAGAAAATGAATGGCAAACTCACTTCCGGGGCAAGAGATGTCACGTGACTTGTTCAGCTCGAGGTGCCACTGGCAGGCAGAGTGCATGTCAGATCTCAGTGGGGGGCTGTGTCCGCTGAGGGAATCTGGGAGTGAGAAAAGGAGACAGCATTCCCCTCTCATTCGCCCAAATGACTAGAGGCGGTCCTTATCGACTAGATCAAATGACTAGAGGCAGTCCTAAAAAAAGAGAGACTAGAGGCAGTCCTTATCGACTAGATCAAATGACTAGAGGCGGTCCTTATCGACTAGATCAAATGACTAGAGGCAGTCCTTATCGACTAGATCAAATGACTAGAGGCAGTCCTTATCGACTAGATCAAATGACTAGAGGCAGTTCTTATCGACTAGATCAAATGACTAGAGGCAGTTCTTATCGACTAGATCAAATGACTAGAGGCGGTCCTTATCGACTAGATCAAATGACTAGAGGCAGTCCTTAAAAAAGAGAGACTAGAGGCAGTCCTTATCGACTAGATCAAATGACTAGAGGCAGTCCTTATTGACTAGATCAAATGACTAGAGGCAGTCCTTATCGACTAGATCAAATGACTTAGAGGCAGTCCTTATCGACTAGATCAAATGACTAGAGGCAGTCCTTAAAAAAAGAGAGACTAGAGGCAGTCCTTATCGACTAGATCAAATGACTTAGAGGCAGTCCTTATCGACTAGATCAAATGACTAGAGGCAGTCCTTAAAAAAAGAGAGACTAGAGGCAATCCTTATCGACTAGCTCAAATGACTAGAGGCAGTCCTTAAAAAGGAGAGACTAGAGGCAGTCCTTATCGACTAGATCAAATGGCTAGAGGAAGTCCTTATCGACTAGATCAAATGACTTAGAGGCAGTCCTTATCGACTAGATCAAATGACTAGAGGCAGTCCTTAAAAAAAGAGAGACTAGAGGCAGTCCTTATTGACTAGATCAAATGACTAGAGGCAGTCCTTATCGACTAGATCTTAAAATGACTAGAGGCCATTCTTATCGAATAGATCAAATGACTAGAGGCAGTCCTTATCGACTAGATCAAATGCCCAGAGGCAGTCCTTATCGACTAGATCAAATGACTAGAGGCAGTCCTTATCGACGAGATCAAATAATCACTAGAGGCAGTCCTTGTCGACTAGATCTTAGGAGGGAAGTGGGGGGAATTAACCTCAGTCCACTGTGGTCTTTGCTAAGACCTGGAAATGACTGGTGGAGTCTGATATTCTGACTGTGCTACAAACAAGCCAGCCAGCTAATAAAGCTGGACAGCAGCAGTGATACTGTGTGCTACAAGGTAGGGATGCACAATGATACCGGCACGTCATCGGTATCCGCCGACTTCAAAATGACCTCTCTGCTTCAGCCCAAAACGAACATTTCTGCCGATATGACAGGCCGATAAAATGATACTTTAATTATGCTAAATGCTTGATGCTTACATAAATAAAAAATATGGCACGCAATGTTTTACATAACCTACGTTGAAGTTGTTTTCTTGTTTTGCCCAGAGAATGTGTACAAGCCACAGTGTACAAAGCATAGTATTTATGTCTGCATCTGACAGTCATCACGATAAGAAAAAAACGATACGAAAAAATGTGCGTATATATCAGCAATCAGCCTGAAGAGTTATAATATCGGCAATCGGCAAGAAAATCCGATATTGTGCATCCCTAGTACGAGGTGAAGGCCGAGAGATGATATCCCTGCTCTCACACACGCACGGTCGCACACACACACACACACACACACACACACACACACACGCACGCACGCACGCGCACACACACACACACACACAAACACACACACACACACACACACACGCACGCACACACGCACGCACACACACACACACACACACACACACACATACACACACACACACACACACACACACACACACACACACACACACAAACACTACAAAGACTGTTTATCCTGAAAACACTGTCCAAGGCCTCAGACATTAGCTTAGCACTCTCTCACACAGACAGAGCTCCAACACATAACGAGGCAAAGTAGCTGCTGAGGAGAACGTCAGCTGGGGGCGTGTCACTAGAGGTTAGCTGGGGGGCGTGTCACTAGAGGAGAACGTTAGCTGGGGGCGTGTCACTAGAGGAGAACGTTCACTGGGGGCGTGTCCCTAGAGGAGAACGTTCACTGGGGGCGTGTCACTAAAGATAAAGAAACAACAATGTGCCCTTTTTAAGATGCAGCGCTTCAAAACAAGGTCACCAGGCTCCCTTACCGCTTCCCCTGACAGTGAAACATGTCCGACGCCGCGTGGAGCCTGTCCGGAGTGGATTTTCCAGATCAAATCGGGGGGTAATCCCTTCACCACTCATTCTATTTCTGGTTTAAAAACCAAAACAGATATGAAGTCATTACTCGTGGAAGCGACATGTGTTGTTGTAGTTGTGGCAGGGCATTTAAGCCCTAATTATAATGAGCAACATAAGAGCATTAATTCCTTTAATACCCGCCCCCCGCCTCTCTCTCTCGCCCCTCCCAGGAGGTCAAGTGGAGGCCTGGGGCATCTCTTCTATTTGTGAGCAGTCAGCGCCGGTAACCTTCACCCTCAAATTGATTCTCCTTGACTCCACTTAACAGATACAATGAGTGAACGCCTGCCTACTATTTTAATCGTAGCTCATGACGTCCCGTGATGACAACACAGTCATACAGTTTTCCATCTGCTACCTAAAGTAGCCTACTGCTGATTTTCTGCCCTAACAGCTAGTTAATTACAGTTAACTTAATTAACCCTGGATTCCCTTTCCATAACGTGGTGTCACAGGTGTGATTCAGTAGGATACCTGATTACATGGCTAGCATGAAAACACAGTAGCCCCACTGGTTGAAAACTACAGATTTAGCCAACTGATGAGCAGAGCTTAACCACACGGTGAGCAGGGCTCAGTGCCTTGCTCAATGGCACTTCAACAGGGCATACAGCTGTCACAACATTTGAACCAGCAACCTCTTCAGCAGCCATGTTTTAGAAAACAGCTAGCAGAGCGTTGTAGCTTGCAGTTTCATACTTGTTTAAAAGATGGCCCACTTCCTCAGTTAGCCAGCCATCCATTCAGTTTAGCCAGCCAGCCAGTCAGTTAGTCAGTCAGTCAGCCAGCCAGTCAGTCAGTTAACCAGTCAGTCAGTCAGTCAGTCAGCCAGCCAGCCAGTCAGTTAACCAGTCAGTCAGTCAGTCAGCCAGCCAGTCAGTCAGTTAACCAGTCAGTCAGTCAGTGAGCCAGCCAGCCAGTCAGTTAACCAGTCAGTCAGTCAGTCAGCCAGCCAGCCAGCCAGTCAGTCAGTTAACCAGTCAGTCAGTCAGCCAGCCAGTCAGTCAGTTAACCAGTCAGTCAGTCAGTCAGTCAGCCAGCCAGCCAGTCAGTTAACCAGTCAGTCAGTCAGCCAGCCAGTCAGTCAGTCAGTCAGTCAGTCAGTTAACCAGTCAGTCAGTCAGTCAGCCAGCCAGTCAGTCAGTTAACCAGCCAGTCAGTCAGTCAGTCAGTCAGTCAGTTCCTGCCCGCATGGGGAACCTACCTGGACAACAGGCCGACACGCGCTGCTGCAACATCTGTGGCCAAAATGACACATCAGCGGCACCGAGTGTCCCGCCGCCGGCTTCACGACAACACGATGCGCGACGACAATGTGTAGAATGTCACGTAAAGCATTCCTTTATAAAGAGATGATATGATGGTTTACTGCATGCAGCCTAATGAACGGGCCGTGTCGATATGGCTGTGAGGCTCTGCTGGACGCTGTGTAATTTTACACGGTGCTAAGTGGAGCAGGCGGATGGAGCTGGTGCTGATGGGGATGGGAGTCGGGACTGTTGTGCCTGGTAATATGGGCCTGTTTAGTTTCCACACTGGATGCAAAGAAACGAGCCTGTGGACCCGGAGAAGAAACTCCAATAGGCTATGCTATATGCGATATCGTTAAAGATAAATAAATCAATAAGCCAAATAAATCAAAGAGGAATGCCTACCTGGATTCCCTTTCCATAATCGGAGCGGTGTGTGAACTCGTCGCTCCCAGGCAGGCAGGCAGGCAGGCAGGCCAATCCGCCGTGACAGTCGAAGGTCGAGATTATATCAGTAATAATACAAATCTGAATAGACCCTGCAGCGCGCGGACACACACACAGACATCACCGTCCAACGCAATGCCATCGCCTCCCCTCCTCCAGCGCTGCCCAGCGCCCGCGCCGCGTCGCACAGCTGGAGTGAGTGACGGGAGAAAAAATGCCCCTATCTATCTCGACAGATGTGCTGCTGGATTAACATAACAATAACCGCCTTGAGACAAGCCGTTCAGTTGTCAGTCGGATGCTGTGCGGATGGCAGCGTCAATCATTCATAGAAGAATCAGACGGAATGGCGTTCTCTGCGTTCTGCTCAGCAGCACGAGGTGGGGCACAGCGACCAATCACATCGCAGAGTGAGATGTGATTGGCATGTGCGCAGCCAATGAGCTGTCCCGACTGCGCCAGGCGCTCGGAGGGACGGCCGGGCAAGCCAATCAGTGTTGAGATTTATTCTGTGGGAAGGCGGGGCTCGCAGGTGTCATACAACGGGGTGGGCTTTTCTATTGGATTTACAGTAGGCTACATGGCAACTAAATTATACTAATTATGCTGGGAGATTGGCACAGATGAGCATACCAATTTTAGCCAATCTCTGTGTAACTGTAGACCAATTTAATAATTCAGTTACTTGTCATCTCAACCTCTCTTCTTCATCCCTGTGGCATGAAGGACCGTTTCTATCTTTCATGGCTATATTTCAAAATTCCTGTCTAGTTTTTAATCTCTTTTACTTTCAAACCTCATTTTGCAATTTGGGGAAAAAGTCCAGTTTTAGCTTAATTTTCGTGTTGCTGTATTATTTTAACTAGTTTATTATTTCAGCAGTTATGCTTTGTGCTAATCCGACTGACTGGGATGTCACACTGCATTGATATTCACACATAATTCATAAGTTCCTTTGAGTCTGGCGCATATTGTAGCAATTTGTAATGATGTAGATGTCATATTAATAGTTTAAACATTGAATGTCTATGGACACATACATACTTTATGAATCATAAAGTGAAAACCTGGCCTACATCATAAATTATGATGTAGGCCAGGTTTTCATAGGTTCTCGACACAAGTTCACACAACACAAGTTTAAATGGCTTTCACACCTGTAATTATGCTTCAATTACACTGCGAAGGTGATTGGGGATGGGTTAAGCATAAACTGAGAAACTGAGAAGGCTCTCAAAAGGCCTACTATCCGACCAGACGCAATTCATATCATATCTGTGTGAAACCTGACTGGTCCAACCATTCTTTTCAAAAGGTGAGCAGGCTTTGACCCCATCTGGCCACATATCATTTACTTTATTGCCATCTGGTGGGCAAAATGTGATACTGCAACGCTTCTTTTACATAGTATTTGTTTTGATCTTCCCTTGTGAATAAAAACGTATGAACATAAACTATAGCAATAGTATAATTACATATCATTATAAATCATGTGTGATAGCATAATTCACGAGCTAATCCCCCCACTATTCTTATACATTCTCTAATTGTTTTTAACTTTGACCCCCTGCCCTGGGGTCAAGAAGAAGTTCTCTCCTCCTGATTCTGTATAGCCGAATCGCGTGGTGCAGATTTGTTTATTTTAATGGATCTCTTATTTACTGCATTTCTGGACTAGCATAGTTCATACCAGAATGACACAAACCTTTACGAACTATCTAAGAACGAACGCACCCCTCGTGAGCGTGGATACGCCCACACGATTGGCAGAGGAAGAAGACACATGTCGCAGCAGCATCAACTACGACACTTGTTTGACTAACAATTACAGGTATGTACGTTATTGTTTATTAACAGGTCATGTGGGGCGAAATACAACATTTAAAAATCTTGGACTAACATTAGCATTAGTCAAGCTACGCTAACGTATTATTCTGCCATCGAACACTACAGCTAGCTAGCTGCTGCAGTAGTAGGCTACACGTCCCTGCCTGCTGCCCTGCTAACGATTGTTTGTCAGCGATGATAAGTTATAACGCTGGGCAAATTGATGGGCTTTTATTATCAGCAGAGACACAGGGCCCAAAATTAACTTTTTTTGTCCACCAGTCAAATGGCTAACTTAGTGAATGTCCATAACATTAGCTGGTGACTGGTGACTGAAGCAAATCTACCCGTCATTTGCATATTTTAAAATTTAGCATTTGGCGGCTGGCTTGTGCTAATTTCGCACCCTGCTTGAAGAGGCTGAGATCTAGCGAGACCTAGCAAAACTGTGTCCGATATTGGAGCCCCCTGACACTGACATATCTCCGGTGCGTTCAGCTCTGGCGCCAAACTAGCCGCGACGCGCAACTATAAAAGAAAGTCCTTTATAGTCGCGAGTCGCGGCTAGCGCCAAACAAACTCCATTACAAAAATGGGGAATTAAATGGTGCATAATCACGAGTTCCACTGAAACTCAAAGACGATAAACGATAGGTAATATTGAATGATCGCCCAGCCTAACCAAATCAAGCAACTCCACACACTACTAACAGGTAATTACAGAAACACAGACTCCAATATTAACCAGTCACCAGGGCTGATGATGTTGAAGTCAGGCTTGTCAAGGCCTTGTGCTGGGCAAAAGTTGTCATCAAACAGTTAGCATACAACCTTTGGTGCACAACACCTTTTGGCTAATTAAGCTAACGTAGTTAGCCCCCCACAAATGCTTTTAATGTATTTGGCACCAAATCCCATACAGCTTTCTGTGTCTGTGTCAGTGTATATTTTCAGCATGTCGGACATCGAGTCTGTCAAGAAAATGCTGCGGTCTGTACTGCAGTCCAGTAAGGGCGGCGTGTCTGTCAGCCGTCTCCAGTCGGAGTACCGGTCTCTGTGCGGAGAGAGCATCCCGCTGACGAAGCTGGGCTACTCCAACCTGGAGGGCTTCCTCCGGAGCATCCCCTCTGTAGTCCGGCTGGAGTACCGCAAGGAGGTGAGTGCCGCCGTTTATTATTATTTAACCAGGTTAGGCCTATAGAGCTCAACAGGCACGAGACTTTTCGTGATGTAATTAGCCCCGGAAGTAAGTTCCGCGTCCATTTTCTCCATAGACATTTTGATCAATCCAAATATAACAAGGGTTAGGGTTAGCTCGAACCAAGCCAACACGTGATCCAGAGAATCTTGAGTGACCATAAAACATTTGGTTTAAGCGAGAACAATTTCCTCGGGGTAGAGCGGACGGCCACACCAAGACTTCCGCTTCCATGCGGCGCAGTCATAGTTGACAGTACGCTTGACGCAAGAATGCAGCTCGAGTTGATCGATAGATATTTTTGTAGGTGTTTTAGGTCCAGACGACATTTTGGCTAATCTCTATAAACAGATAACTGCATACGAGACGTTGTCGGACTATAAACAACACCGGCAGCGGGAGTCTTGGCGCAGACGTCCGCTCTACACCGGAAACCCCCGAAAATATCAGCCGCCCGTCCCAGTCTTATTAGTCATCAGACTGATAGACTCTGGGTGCCCAGCTGGTGTGACTTTGATACGTGTTGATCTTTCTTCAGCTGTGTGTGTTGTGTACGCCATTAGTAGAGGACCATACGTTACTTGTTACTTTTTATGTTGGATAGTACCGTATTATTATTACCTTTACATGTAAGTTAAACTTCTGAATTTTTATATTTAGCTTGTCAAGTGTGTATGATTTCACATCACTTGACTGCAACTCTTTGGAAAATTCCAACCAAAAAAAATGCAGTGTATATCAACTGTGATCCTGTTTTGTGTTGATTAATTATCGTATTATTTGACATGTTTCTTGTCCAGGCCAAGGTCAATCTTTCTTTTCCTGGTGTCTCGTTGTCTAACGGATGACTCTGCTGTGTAGTTGACGTGCTTTGCAGCAGTGTGTGAAGAGACGGCCCACATCGCTGAGCTGGTGGCGAGGCAGAAGACCTCCAAGAAGCCCGGTCGCTCCCAGCTGGTCAACTACAGGATGAGAATTAGAGATGGGCGGGAGTACTCGGGCGTCCATAACGTCAGTACTCGAGGGTATGTTTCCACTGTTCGGGTACTCGCCCCACCCCCAATGGTACGCACTCATCGTCATGTGGATCCGGCTATACAGGCAGCATGGCTGTGTTTCAGACAGGCATAACTGCACGGGCGTCAAGTCAGCCAGAATGTAAAAGTATGTCATCTGCTTTAGGGCTTTCAAAATAAAACCCTTATTGTAACATTGGCATTAATATCAATTTTGAGTAGGCTAATGCTTTACAGCCACAGTTTCACTCGTAATCTTAACATCACGAGTATGTTGATACAAGGTTTGCTACTTTGTTAGTTGAAATACCTTTTTCTCATCCATCGTGCATCAATAAGCTATTTACTTTTGTTTAAGTAATATTATTTTGAAAGTTTTAACAGGACGTTTTCCAGCTCATCACGAAAATTGACTGGTGGAGATGCGCTCCCGTTAACGACACGAGACAGATGCACGGTTCTCCACAACGCACCCCGATAAAACTCATTGAAAGCGTGGCACTAGTTTACTGACTACACTGTCGTCGTCCCATAACGTTAGCCACACGAAATGTGGAGAACGAATCACTTTATTGCTTCATGGCGATGACTATTTAGCTGCACCTAACGTTATGGTCACTGGTCAGTTTTCACTTTTTGGCAGAACACCGGACCTTGTAATCCGTGGATTTACATTACTGTAACAGTGATCATAAAGCAGAATGGATTATACCGGACATGTAGGCCTATTGGAAATGAGCCTTCGCTTGTTTCACAAGTCTGCTCGGATGAAGCGCTAACCAATGCCATCCAACCACCGGAGATCTGAGCTAGGTTAACAGCTGCAGCTAACGTCACCTAATTGTCCCTCTCCTCACAAAAAGTGCTACAGGTAGTGCTTTTTCCATGCAAAAATGCAAACGTTATGTGTGTAGAGTACTCGAGTATTTAAATTGGTTAAAATGCCCATCCCTAATGAGAACCAAACCCTCCAAACCAGTGACGATCAACTTGCGGCCCGGGGGCCAGATGCGGCCCACGATAGGGTGCAGAGTGGCCCCCCAAACATTTTCACATTCACAATGAAAACTAATGTTAAAGTCCCTGGAAACCAAAATCCACAAAAACGTTCTAACTATGTTATTTAGGGTCTTATGTGAGTAATTGTGTGCCTCAGAAATTATGATACATTACTTTCAACCCAAAGCCTTAAAATCGCCACTTTTCTACAAGGTCTGGATTTCCATTTCCTCATTGAAGAGAGCGGAGCGCGCGGTGCTAAAATGCAGGATCTTATCACGTCATAAGATTTAATCGAATCACACACACGCATGCATGCACGCGCGCACACACACTGACACACACACACACAGTAGCGCTGTGCACTCGCAGCGCAGCGGCGAGTGTGTTCGCCGAGCAACGCGCGAACACACACACACACACCATCTCTCTTTCCTTCTCTCTCTCTCTCCTTCTCTCTTTCTCTCTCCTCTCTTCCCCCGAGCAGGTCTCCTCGGTCTCCTCCGAGAGAGAGAGAGAGAGGAAAATACCTGCTGCAGACGGGACACACCCACACAGTCCGCGGGAGAAAATACACAATCGAATTGATTCTCATTACTTTTGCCATGACTGTCAAACCTAAATTTATATACTTTGCGACGTTCATCATCGTTCAAATTTGGCTGGTGGCTTATTAACATAGGTTCCTGTGATGTGATGAACTCAAAATGCTAAATAATAAAGAAATATTTCTGGTTTCCAGTGACTTTAAATAAAGTTTGACTGAGCTCCAGCTAAATTGTCAAATATCAATATATATATATATATATTGTCAAATATGCCTGCTCGCCGCTCAGGCACTTACATGTACCGTAATTTCCGCACTATAAGCCGCACCGGAGTATAAGCCGCAGCAGCAAAATTGCCTGTTTGTTACATATATAAGCCGCACCGGACTATAAGCCGCAGGTGTTTTAATGTTTTTTTTTTATTGTGTTTTAATGTTTAATTACCATATGTAAGGGTTCATGCACAGAGGGGATTGTCGGGAAAGAGATGGCTGTTTGAGGAAGCTCCCATTTATTAACATTTCAACAAAACAACATAACACAACACCACCTGTGGTTTTTTTTACAGTGCACACAGTGTCCGCGGTGTGGTGAAAAGAGGGCAAGAGAGGAAATTAAAACAGAAGTGGATTTATAGTTAGAAAGAGTGCTAAAGAAGAGAGAATTCCGTTTTTTTTTCCCGAAAAAATCCATAGATAAGCCGCACCATTATATAAGCCGCAGGGCCAAAAAACGGGGAAAAAGCCGCGGCTTATAGTCCGAAATTTACGGTACTCACATGTACTTAACTAACTTAATGTAACCTAACTAATATACCGTAACTATGCTGTGTGCACAAAATTGTCAGACTAAACTCCAGCTGGTACCCCCAAAAAACTACAATCCACTACAAAAAAAGTATTATTATTGTTTGTTTATTAACTGGCCCCTGGCCTCCTGTCATTTTTGCAGAAGTGGCCCCCGAGCAAAGCAGGTTGGGTATCCCTGTTCCAAATCCTACGGGACTGGTCAACTGGCGGCCCGCAGGCCACATCTGGCCCGCCAAAGCTTCCCCTCATCCAGGCCAAGGACAACTAATGAATTCAGAAAGTGTGAGTAGATTTTAAAAAAAATGTGTTCCGGTATATGTGTGTTCGACCCACGGGTTCTAAAGACATTATAAATCCATCTGTCAGCTTATTATTAGCGAGTAGCCTTGCCTACACAACAGAATGCAGGACTCAGGCCTACCTCACTCACAAAGCTGGGCTTGCTTCACTGGTTGTGCACTGAATAACAGTAGCCTAGGATAGGTGAAGCTGAAACATTGAATAACAGTAGCCTAGGATAGGTGAAGCTGAAACACTGAATAACAGTAGACTAGGATAGGTGAAGCTGAAACACTGAATAACAGAAGCCTAGGATAGGTGAAGCTGAAACACTGAATAACAGTAGCCTAGGATAGGTGAAGCTGAAACACTGAATAACAGTAGCCTAGGATAGGTGAAGCTGAAACACTGAATAACAGAAGCCTAGGATAGGTGAAGCTGAAACACTGAATAACAGAAGCCTAGGATAGGTGAAGCTGAAACACTGAATAACAGTAGCCTAGGATAGGTGAAGCTGAAACACTGAATAACAGAAGCCTAGGATAGGTGAAGCTGAAACACTGAATAACAGTAGCCTAGGATAGGTGAAGCTGAAACACTGAATAACAGTAGCCTAGGATAGGTGAAGCTGAAACACTGAATAACAGAAGCCTAGGAAGGATAGGTGAAGCTGAAACACTGAATAACAGTAGCCTAGGAGGATAGGTGAAGCTGAAACACTGAATAACAGTAGCCTAGGAGGATAGGTGAAGCTGAAACACTGAATAACAGTAGCCTAGGATAGGTGAAGCTGAAACACTGAATAACAGCCTAGGATAGGTGAAGCTGAAACACTGAATAACAGTAGCCTAGGATAGGTGAAGCTGAAACACTGAATAACAGCCTAGGATAGGTGAAGCTGAAACACTGAATAACAGTAGCCTAGGATAGGTGAAGCTGAAACACTGAATAACAGTAGCCTAGGATAGGTGAAGCTGAAACACTGAATAACAGAAGCCTAGGAAGGATAGGTGAAGCTGAAACACTGAATAACAGTAGCCTAGGAGGATAGGTGAAGCTGAAACACTGAATAACAGTAGCCTAGGAGGATAGGTGAAGCTGAAACACTGAATAACAGTACCCTAGGATAGGTGAAGCTGAAACACTGAATAACAGAAGCCTGGGATAGGTGAAGCTGAAACACTGAATAACAGTAGCCTAGGATAGGTGAAGCTGAAACACTGAATAACAGAAGCTGACAAATTAAAATCTCTCCGGTCACCAAGTCTGGTGAAACACACACACACACACACACACACACACACACACACCCACATGGTGACAGTTTGCCTGCGTCCAAACCTTCAAATCCGCCCACTCCACAGAGTTGAGTTTGGCTGCTTCTGGTCTGGCATCGTCATATGCAATTGCCGTTTCTCCGGTTTGGCTCCAAGTCGTTTCATGGGAGGCTCAGTGAATGGAAAATTGAATGGAGTGAAAAATGATTACATGACATTAGTTATCAAAAGTAGATCACATAGGATACCCTAAATGTGTGTGACTTCGTTAAAAGATAGTTCACAGATAGAGTCGTTTTGGGTAATTTTACAGTTTCCCCCACTTTTCCAGAGTTACTTAGAAACAAATCAATGTCATCACAGACCTTCTTTGGTGTAGTCTGAAGTATAATGTCCAACAGCAATATCAGGCTATTGTGGCTCAATTGGTATGTGAGTGTGGGATAAAACATTATTCATGATCCAATAGGCATCCAGGAATTGAGTGAGGGGGCATCTTTTCCAAGCTTTGTCTGGGGGGAGGCCCACAGTCTCAGACTTTGAAAACGCCTGAGCTAGAGAAAGAAATGTCCCTGTTCCCACTCTCCATAAAAGCTCAGATTTGGAATCCAACCACCTAGGTACTGTAGGTTTGCATTGCTACCGGCATCTCGTGGCGTACCGCGAGAGCTCGTGTTTTCATATGAGTTTGGTGCATTCAGGTTGGTTCAGTTGCATCATCTGACATAGTCGTCAGTGTGTGATCCACAATTTTTCAGTAGTCATAAATAATCAGCAGAAACCAACTGGTTAGTGTATACACCCAGTCTTCTCATCTCTGTCCTGATTTTAAAATATGTGTGTTTTATCCCCAGCATAAGCGCTTGAAAGCACAAATCGTACGAATTAGACGCCATAGTTTACGAGGTGCGCATGAAGGCAGCGAGACGCCATAGTTTACGAGGTGCGCATGAAGGCTGCGCATGTGATTTTTTGTGTGCTAGCTCGTCACGCAGTAGTACGTCATTACAGCACACACATTGACATTAGCGGACGTAAAATATCACCACAAGGTAACTTTAAATTGCTTTTGTACTTTTCGCATGCGACACGCAATATGTGTAATGGATCCAAAGTATTTTATTTTCATCCTAAATTAAGAAATATTGTAAATCATGTGTCTAACGTTACGTTTGGGCTTAGTTAGCTAGAGTTGCTTCGGTGGCTATCACGTTAGCTAGCTTTAGCTTAGGTTTGTCGTCATCGTCGCAGCAACGTTGGCATTTTAGCAAGCGTTTAGGCAGCGTATCAAGGCAGAATCTTTTATTTCTACTAATTTCCCGCTTTGGTTTGCGGTCTAATGAATGCTATAGCGTTATTCACGGCACGTATGTGAGTAGCGTCGGCTCAAAGAGTGGCCAGTTAACGTTAGCAGCTAACTAGCCGGATTGAATGAGAGAAAATGAAGGAGTCCATTGTTTATGAATGGAGTGCCTCTGTCGAGTCTCAGGCCGGTCGACTTATCATTTTGAGTCACCATAGCCACCATCGTTTTCATCGAAACTCGTTACAGCACAGATTGCTGCAAAATAATACAATTTACAGTACTATAATAACAATAACCCATTCATTCTGATCGGCTAAAAATTGCTGCGGCCTGCAAGGCAAATGCTGCTCCCATGGCTTAACCCTTGCTGCTGCTGCTGCTACCTAACGTTAGCTTATTTCGTGAGATGGCTAATGCGCATCCATGCTCTTAGCTAACGTTACTCTCTTCACTTTGAGTCCTGAGTATGTACGTTAACTTACTAATTAGTTATAATGGCTCTATTGAGACAGAACTACTGACTTATTTGATTGTGAAATGTGAACATTTTAAAGCAGTCTTTTTGGGTCCTAAATTGTGTCTTCCATGAAGGCACTAAAACATTAATGCTCTAATTACATGGACATGTAGCTACCTAAAACAAGCCTGGCTGTGACCCTGGCAGTGTATTGTTTAAAGACCCTGGAAACTCAACATAAATACGCATTTTGAGTTCATCATTCGTGCCCCCATAGTTTAAAAAGAACAGATACAGAAATTCCTTTGTGCCTGTCTCTATCAGAGCGATGAACGCTGCTGGGGTACAAATGTAATGTCTCCCCATCTGCCGTTGCTGTTATTTTATTTATTTTATCCTTTTATTCTTTTATCCTTTTATCTTAGCTGCTGGGGTACAAATGTAATGTCTCCCCATCTGCCGTTGCTGTTATTTTATTTATTTTATCCTTTTATCTTTATTTATTCTTAGGGGTACAGTACAGTATATCTGTATTATATACTTTGTCTGCCCTTTGGTCTGGACCGTGGTTTTCCTTTGTGCGTTAATACAATGATACATTGTAGTAGCTCTTTCTTGGGATATAAATGTGCTGCTGAGAGTGAAGGCAGTCACTCGCCACACTGCACTTTGCTACCATGCACTTTATATCTCTACTGTGCACTTTAGATCGTTGCTACTGTTGTCATTTGCACTTTAACTGTTGTGTTGCACTTTAAACTGCTGCTCTAAACTGTTTTTATAATATCTTTATTGTCTTATCTGTTTTTATGTATGTACTTTGTACTACGCTTTTTGCAATCCAATTTGCCCTTTTGGGACACTTAATAAATCTTGAATCTTGAATCAAACCACATGAACCTATGTTCATAAGCCACCAGCCAAATTTGAACGATGAACGTCACAAAGTATATCAATTTCTGTTTTGAAAGTCATGGAGAAACGAGCACAATTCTCCGCTCTGTCTCCATCCTAGGATTGTGGGGGTGTGTCGCATTTTACCTGTGTATTTTTGAAATTGGAGACTAGGGCTCTCTGAATCGGTTTTCCTCCGAGACATAAATGCTGTAAAATAATCGAAAATGGACCACAAACGGATGCAAAAACACGAGCATAATGTGTTTCATGTACATAAAAAAAAACTGGTGACAACAAGATTTTTTTAAACACGCATTTAAAGAAGAAACGCGATGTGTGTCTCCTGGAGCTGAGCGCCCTTAACACATTGACTGCCAGCCCTTTTTTCAATGCTGTAGGTAGGTTCTGCCAGTTTTTTTTTTGAGGATTCTGGCTCATTTTACAAGAGCCGAGGATTCTTTTCTGCTAAGATTTTGTGAACACACAATATCTCAAAACAACTAATAGAATGTGTGCTTTCTCTGTCTAAAAGAGTTAGTTTGTAGAGTTAGTAGTTATGTAAGCATTAGCAGTTGAATACAGCATGGTTTCAGCGTCAGAAAAAGGATTCAGAGATAAACGGCTTTTTGTGAAATTCGATAGAACAGTCACTTTAACCATTCATTTTTGGCATCAGTAAGACCTAAACAATAGTTTTGAACAGTAATTTCCTCCATAACAGCAGGAAACTCCCCTCTGCTTCCAACTCCTCCCTCCGTGGGCGTTCCTCTTGGCTGCAGCCAGCGGCCGTGTCACAAGCTTGTCACCAGTCTCACTGCTTTGCAGCTGCTGTGCGGCTGTGCCTGTCTGAGCGGCCGCTCTTTGAGGAAGTCTGGTTGGACTCGCTCGCTTCTTGGAGTTTTGGTTGAGAGCTTTGATCAAGCTTTTGCGATTCTGGTCATTTATGCTGCGTGTTTCAAAGTGTGTTCCATCCGTGATCTATTATGCAAATTTGCAATCCCGCACTGCCAGCAATCAGCGCGAAAACGAAAGCGTTTTCGCCAATCCATTTTCATGAGAATGGCTTCGTCACACTGCTTTTTGCTTGCCTTCCTCCTTCCTTGTCGCCACTTAGTGGGTCGGTGGAATGGGTTGTACACGTTGTACACGTCCAATACTTATATAAGAGATGTAAAAGGGTTAGATGCACATCCCACCGTCAAAAAAAAAAATCGATTTCACAATTCGATTTTTTTTTACGTATTAATACGTCAGTGGCAGTGAACGTGTTAATCAACTTGTGGCTGATTCATGAGCGCTCGGCACGGCCTTAGCAGCGGATCTCTCCCCGCCGGAGGTAACCTGCCTGCCTGCCTGCCCCACTTCTCCCTCTGTGAACAGCCCGCGTATGTGTGTGAGTGGAGCACTCAGAGACTCTGTTTTATAAATGTCGTAAAATAAATAGCCCACCAACAGATACAAAAACATGAGCATGTGTGTTTAATGTACAGACTTTTGAACCACGCGTTTATAGAAACGCCATGTGTGTGTTTGTGTGGAGGTGATGTGTCCCCCCCCCCCCCCCCCCCCCCCGAGTCATGTCCTCAAACTCAAGCCGAGCAGCACTCTGCCACGGCCGGCCACATTCAGACAGAGTCTGCAGAGATGCAGCGCCCCCCCCCCGTGCTCCATTCGATAGAGGCAGCGGGGGCACGATGGTTTTGTAGAACGGACAACTGCAAGCCACTTTATGACTGGATCCGCCTGTTGACGTCAATAGTGGGCAGTTTGAAGCCGTTCAGCACCGCCCAATTCAAATCCTGCCTCGTGAAACATTTTAAACAGGGAAATGGCGATATTTAGGATTTGGGTTCAAGATTCAAGATTTTTATTGTCACTCCGTAGTACAAGTATCACGTGTGAAATTCTTGTGCTGTAGACTCCGTTACAACATAGTGCAAAATAACAGGGCATATAGGTGCAGAGAAACAACAAGCAATAAGGCAGTAAAGCAATAAAACAAGCCAAAAAACAGTGACATATTCACTGCACATAGGTGCAAATAGTATAGACGGAGCTCTGCAGCTGGTCGCCCTCTCTCCCGGCGCCCTCTCACTCATTGAAACTAATGTTGAAACTAATGTCTTAAACTTTTTGAGGCTTACAATTAGTCCCATAAAACCCTAAATTACATAGGTTTTGTGGATTTCGGTTTCCAGGTTCTTTAAGAAAGCTGTTCTGTGAGACTCACACACATTTAAATGCTCCCAGCCCCCACAGACAGAATGGCTGAGACCGATGTTGACAATGAGCTGCTGGATTACGAAGAGGACGAGGAGCCTCAGGGAGCCCCCGAGACCGTCACCCCCGCAGGCAAGAAGGAGGTGAAGGGCTCCTATGTCTCCATCCACAGCTCCGGCTTCAGGGACTTCCTGCTCAAACCAGAGCTGCTCCGCGCCATTGTCGACTGTGGTTTTGAGCATCCCTCAGAAGGTGAGTGTGGTTGAAGTTAGACCAGACTGCTAGGATTTGTGTTATTAGGTGCACAACACATTCTTGGATACGGCCTATTTAAAAAACATAGCCACTTCAAACTCATGGTAATGTCATCTTTAGTTTTGTAGATGTATTACACTTAGAGTTTGTTTTTTCTTGCCTTCAACATTGACACAATGTCTCTTGTGTTTGTCTATTACATCCTGACATGGCATTTCCTTGAATTTGCCACTCACTTCTCATTGCTGTTTTGATATTTCAGTTCAACATGAGTGTATTCCCCAAGCCATCCTGGGCATGGACATCCTGTGCCAGGCCAAGTCTGGTATGGGGAAGACGGCGGTGTTCGTGCTGGCCACCCTGCAGCAGATAGAACCTGTGGACGGTCAGGTGAGTTTGGCAGGAAGCTTTCATAGTTTGCAAACTTATCCTTTATGCTGAATCATCACCAAGAGAGTTCACATTATGGATCCCCTAGGGGGGAATTATGCCTATCTTACTGCTCACCACCCTGAATCAAGTGCTGTTGTCAATTGTGTATCATCGAAAGTCATTTATTTGAAGGCATATGCTTTGATCTACTAGCTATGCTACTGCTGCACTTTATCCATATGGCACTTATGTAAAAGTAGGGGTCACAAACTGCTTTAAGAAGAGGCATAAAATCAAGTAGCAAATCAATACATATATCATTTGGGCTAGCGGATCTTTTTTTTTTTACTTCAATGACCAAATGCAGACGGGGCAGGTCAGTGACAGCAGATGAGACTAATCTCATGTCTTTGACACTAGGTATCAGTCCTTGTGATGTGCCACACACGAGAGCTGGCCTTCCAGATCAGCAAGGAGTACGAGCGCTTCTCCAAGTACATGCCCACTGTCAAGGCGGCGGTGTTCTTCGGCGGCCTGGCCATCAAGAAGGACGAGGACGTCCTGAAGAAGAACTGCCCCCACATCGTGGTGGGAACGCCAGGACGCACCCTGGCCCTCATCCGCAACAAGACCCTCAACCTGAAGAACGTCAAGCACTTTGTCCTCGATGAGTGCGATAAGATGCTGGAGCAGTTGGGTGAGTGAGGGGAACACGCGTGCAGAGGCAGGTCGCTGTGTTTTTACAGGACTCTGTGGCTTTGAACAAGGCTTATTGTTAAACCGTAAGTGAGAGGTACCCTGCTGGCTCAGCAGGGTAATGGCACGGATACACTACCCGACGGTCGTCAGTCGCTGTTATGTTCAGATTACACAATTTACTGCCTTCTAATTCGGGGGTCTTTGTGTCATTTTGGTTTTCACACTATATGACTGAGCTGCGACAGGGGATCACACATTACAAGATGTTTCACCAGCAGAATCCCCGACGAGAGTCCACAAACACTGTCGCACACCGGCTTTATTCTTACAAAACACATGCTCGCACAGCATATATGGGCCATTCTTCAGAATTGGCTCAGAGTTTTTAAGTCAGTTATTAAGTTGAATGCTATCTCAAATATTATTTTGGGTTTCAATAGATAATCAAATGATCTTAGTAAATATCAAAGATTTGCAAGTAGCTATGCAAATTTTAAATGTCTTTTTCGGTTGTGGTACACTACAGCTGTTTGAACTAATTTGGTTGAATGGCCCATATACTTTCTCCGTCAGACCAGAGATGACAACAGACATCGCCTAGCCGTCTCTGTCTCCCTGCGTTTTCATTGGCTGTAGCACGTTCGTTAATGGCTCCCCCGACACAACAAGATGTTCATCGTGCCTACAACTTGGAGTTTGGGATTTCACGGTTGAGTGACGTCACACCGAGTAGTTGACGTTCCACGTAAACAGTCGGGGAAACCAGCCAGGGCTGGGTCTAGCCAGGCTAGCCATTGTTAGCAGTAACAGTTGATAACAAAGCATTTCATGGTATTTTGCGCATACAAACACCGTAGCAACATGTCCACACAGATAGAAGTTAGACAGTACAGTGTGTACAACTGATTTAATGAGACACAAAAATTGTGTGTGTTGTGGGAATATGTTGTCTGTGGGATGAATCGCTAGTATAAACTCAAAGTGAATGTAGTGATCTGCTTCCATATTATACATGTTAAAAAGGTCTGATTGTTGTCACTGACCTAGCCATAAGCAGGTGGGGGATTTGCTGTATGCTGCCAGAGCCAGATTCATTTAGTAAAACTGGGGCCATGCCATCTGTTCTCTCCTCCCACAGACATGAGGCGTGATGTCCAGGACATCTTCCGTCTGACGCCTCATGAGAAACAATGTATGATGTTCTCCGCCACGCTAAGCAAAGAGATACGCCCCGTCTGTCGGAAGTTCATGCAGGACGTGAGTTAGCAACCGCATTCACTGATCATTCAGCTGAACCTGCTGTGCTTCATAAACATAGTTCTCTTGGATTCTTCTTTTTTGTTTCCTTATTTGCTTTTTCCTCTTATTTGATATGAACTGTTGCTGATGTATTGTACATTTGGATAATTGATGGGGAAAAAAGAAACGGTTGACATGGTCTACTCTGAGGAAGGCACTGAGATTTCTACGAAAATATAAAATTAGGTCCATGTTCCGAGGGATCTTCATCCGGTTGAAAATTGTATAGTTTGGCATAGATACATGCAACAGATTTTCATTGAGAAGAAATGATTTTGGTGTGTTGTTGTTACTACAGCAGGTTGTTTCATCCAATCGGTCTGATAGGTCAGACAAGCACCAACAAACGACTGCGCTGATGATTCCCAAGAAGCACAGCTAGCCATAAAATTGGTTCTAGCCGTGCTTTATCCGTTACCATGCCAACTCATAAATAAACCAGTGAAGTAGCTGGAATTTCTTTTATTTATTATTTTTTTGCTTTACCCTGTTATGTATTTACATTACTTACTACAGTTAGTTAGTACACGTGCATTGATAAATGTGGCATGAAAGCCACTGAGATGATGTTCCACTTCCACATTGCGTACCTATTGCATTACCGTCACTGTAAAGCTAAATCCTCTTGGGTAGTTGTGTTATATGAACGTCCACATGGCGGCAGTGTGTTAGTAAGGTTTTTAGTACCGGTGGTCAAGTCCCTCTTTGCTTTGCCCACTTGTGGCTGTCAGTGTCATAAGTGGCCATTTCTGGGGGACAGAGTGATCTTCCTGGACAGCTTTAGCTGGGTCAGGACGTCCCCTCCTCCTGACTCTGCTGCTGTCCTGGAGAACAGGCTCCATCAAGCCCCAGGCACAATGTCTCTGTCCAGGGGAACAGGCTCCATCAAGCCCCAGGCACAATGTCTCTGTCCTGGAGAACAGGCTCCATCAAGCCCCAGGCACAATGTCTTTGTTCCAAATCTCAAATCATTCAGAAAATGTCATGCGAGTAGAGAAGTCATCACGTATACAGCTCAGCAAGCAAGACTTCAACCAGGGGAAGCTTATCTGACCTGCCAGGTGTTCTTCAAGGCTGTGTTTTAGTTCAGTATAAGTGTGTGACTAACATTGGGCTCCTCTCCCTCGCTGTGCAGCCGATGGAGGTGTTTGTGGACGACGAGACCAAGTTAACCCTCCACGGCCTGCAGCAGTATTACTGCAAGCTGAAAGACAGCGAGAAGAACCGCAAGCTCTTTGACCTGCTCGACGTGCTCGAGTTCAACCAGGTACACTTGGCACCCATTTTGGACATACAAGCCGGTATATATATTTATGTAGAAAAGTATGTCATGTTTTCAAACGTTATGATGTAGCTTTTTTTCTGGTGAAATAGGCTTGTGCTGAAAAAGTTGCGCTACCGCTAAGTTTTGTTTCTTGTCCTCTAGAGGGAGTTGGTGTTATTGTTTTAGCTTGTCTGTGTATCTCAAGCCAGTGCTTTTACCTGCCCAGTGAGAGAGAAAAAGCACAAGTCTTAATGGTTTGTCTTGGTTCCTAATAGGTGGTGATCTTTGTGAAGTCCGTGCAGCGCTGCGTGGCTCTGTCCCAGCTGCTGGTGGAGCAGAACTTCCCAGCCATCGCCATCCACAGGGGCATGGCACAGGAGGAGAGGTGGGTGCTGCCCGAGGAGGGAAATTCACATTGCAGTTCGCTTGGCAGGATTTGTTAGTTTTTTTATGCCATCCCTCCCATGCTCGTTACTGCCATATCTCATGGACGCCTCGAGGGAATTTCTTCAAATTTGGCTCAAATGTCCACTTTACTCAAGGATGAACTGATTAGATTGTGGTGGTCAAAGGTCACTGTGACCTTGACGAAGTTGAGAAGGAGTGTGTTTTGAGAGGGTGGCAGTGTATGAGACTGCCTCACACACTGGGATGTTCTCTCCTGCTCGTTACGCTCGTTGATGATGACGCTCATCTCCCTCCCCCAGGTTATCCCGGTACCAGCAGTTTAAAGACTTCCAGCGGCGTATCCTGGTGGCCACCAACCTGTTCGGCCGAGGCATGGACATCGAGCGAGTCAACATCGTCTTCAACTACGACATGCCAGAGGATTCCGACACATACCTTCACAGAGTAAGTCCAGCTATGATATATGGTATTGTTTATTTTACGTAGTCCACATCAGGGGATGGGTATCTTTTACACATCTAGGGTAGACTCAGTTCTCAGTCTCTAGCCGCGTCACTCAACTAGATACTGAGAACTTTCTCCCAGGTTTTGTTGTTAAACTGGGTGGAAACAAGTTGAGTCCACTAATGGCTTTGGATAAAAGAGGTCGGTGGTTCGATTCCCGGCTCCTCCAAGTCTGCATGTCGAAGTGTCCTTGGGCAAGATACTGAACCCCAAATTGCTCCCGATGGTGTGCCAGCACCCTGCGTGGCAGCCTGCCGCCATTGGTGTATGAATGGGTGAATGTACCTACTGATTGTAAAGCGCTTTGGATAAAGGAGCTATATAAATGCAGGCCATTTACCATTTTTTACAATGAAGAAGGGGCGGTGACATGCAGAAGTCATGTGCTCGTAAGCGGATAAAATGGAATCAAATAATGTAATGTTGCTCAAGACATCCATTTTCAAATGGATGTCCCGTGTTTTAAAAAGTTCTCTCCGTGTTACAAAGTGATTCGCTGTATCTCCAGTTTGTCTCACTATGGAGGATAATGCAGGGAGAGCATCATCTCTGGTAACTTTTGACAAGAAGTTCCCAGATCTCCAATTGTCTGGGAGCTGAGACTACATCTAGGGAGCTGTAACTTGTGCCACCATCATGAAAATACAACCGCCATGTGGTATTTCTATAGTCAATAAATGCTATGTGCAGAGGACACCGCAACATGCTATACTGTAGGAATATTGTTTTGTGAATCTGTAAATTGCAACCTGGTTGCAAGTCATTAGATTTAATATGAATCGCTGCATGTAATTCACCTTAGTCAATGATTTCATTCTGGAAAATAATCACATCTCATAGAGTTTGTCTGTTTATTTGGACATTCATTTCCAAATGAAGATCTTGTGTTTCCCTGCTATTTCTGTTCTCCCGGTCACATTCCTGGTTTCACTCCAGCGGAGGGCGTTTTGTGTTTTGCGTTCTGACCGTCTCCTCTGCTCCTCAGGTGGCCCGCGCCGGCAGGTTCGGGACCAAAGGGCTGGCCGTCACGTTTGTGTCGGACGAGACCGACGCCAAGATCCTGAACGACGTGCAGGACCGCTTCGAGGTCAACGTAGCCGAGCTGCCAGAGGAGATCGATATCTCCACCTACAGTAAGTGGCACTCTGAACTGCCCTGCACATAACACCTCTGAACTGCCCTGCACATAACGCCCATTCATATGGGCAATGTTTGCATATTCGACATGATGGTCATCACATCTTTTTTTCCTTAGATCTTTGAAAGGTGATGCATATTTAGAAAACCTTCAGAGGATTGGCATAGTTCAGTCCCTTTTTATGGTAGAACCTGTGTGCAAAGAGAGCACAATCTCACCTCTAGTAACATTAGACATGTGTCAGAAAGCTGGAAATAACCCCCCTCTCTTTTTTCTCCTTTCAGTCGAGCAGTCCAGATGAGTCTGGCGTCTCTTCTTTTCCACTGAAGACTGCGTGTGGCCCTCGGGTGTCGTCGGTGTATTTTTTGGGGGGGAAAAAAGGAATCTTAACATTTATCACTGTTGGAAGTTACTGCAGCTTTTTTTTCTCTTTCTATGTTCCCGAGGGGATGCTTGTGTGTTAGCCATGGTTGAATTTTTAGGTTCATGAAATAAAACTTTTTATACCATGTTATTTCACTGTGTTGGGATTTGATTTATTTAAAGGTACACATAATAAAGTAGATAAACATCCTCACAAGCAGAGGGCCCTATCATAGCTCGCATACCTTCAGCATGCCAATATTTCACCAACAGTTGGCTGCTATGTGATGACTGCCAAGTGGGACCATTTGAAACTACAAGTTGAGATATAATAAAAGCACATGAAACCTGAGCACAGTGGCCACTTGTATCAACATGGATCAACCAACGTGAACTTGTGACAGTTATGAAGCCTCGCTGTCTTGACGATTAAATCAGTTAAATCAGGGTGTGTCTGTATCCTGTCCTTAATGACATGCAAGAGGAGAACATAAACATGGGATCCAAATAAAGAAGATGCATTTACACAATACAGCGTGATCCGATATATAACATTGAAGACTTCCAAGAAATACACATTCACATAAGACATTTACTAATTTGCATTTGATGCACAAACAAGAAATCAGATGTCATTGTGTGTGGGGGGGCGGTTGGCTTTGGTCCAGTCCTTGCTGAACGATTGTCTCAGTTGCAGATACTGCTCCTTATCGTTTACAGGGTATCTGTGGGGTCTTGAAAAGTATTAAAAGTTGATCAATCAATTTAGGGAAAATTAAGACCCTTAAAAAGTCTTAATTGCCATGTGAGAGGTATTACGTTTTGTGGCTAATGTGCAGATGGTGCTAAATGAGCACATGATATCGTCCCATATCGATCGCAGACCCCTGAATTGAATCGATATCGTATCGTGGCAGACTTTGTGATATCTGAAAATATCGTATCTATATAATATCGTATCGTGATTAAACTTGTGATTTACACGCCTATCGATGTGACGAAAATGGCGTTGAGGTTTTGAAAAAGTCTTCAAAAAGGTCTTAAAATGTATTGGATTTAACTTCAACATCCCTGCATACACCCTGGATGAACACTGTCTCAGTTCCAGATAGTGCTCCTTATCGTTTAACACTGAGCTAAAAGGAATCAGGCTATCATTCATTGCCATCTGTAAATCTACTTTTAGATGGCTTGTCATCTCAGCATGCTGATGCTGAATAGATCGCTTGTCATCTCAGCATGCGGAAAACGGCTACGCCTTCCGTGCCCGCATTCATGACACGCTGTGCTGATTTTGTATCAAGTTCCTCTGAATAAAGAAATAAATAGTCTTGTGTCGTACACATTTTGCTTCGTGCTCCGTTTGGAGTTCCCCCGCATAATGCTGCAAAAGTTATTCTTTTGCCCATTGTGGCTAGTGAGTCCTTACTGAACGTTCTCAGTGCATTGTGGGATATGGGATCATATAACACCGCCGCAACCCGTACGGCTATGATGCAGGTGAAGGTGATCCCGTACCTACAGAGTCTAGTGCACTGCCGTCAAAAGTTGCAGTTCATATAGTTCAGTGCTGAACAAAGTGCCTGTTGCTCTTGTCTTGTTTCGCCCCTCGGGTCGGTCTGAAGGCCTCCAAAATGTCCCTTCACACCTGAACCGGCAGCTGGGCTCCAGGGTGCTGGAAGTCCAGGGGTGCCTCAGGGCTCCAGGGTGCTGGAAGTCCAGGGGTGCCTCAGGGCTCCAGGGTGCTGAAAGTCCAGGGGTGCCTCAGGGCTCCAGGGTGCTGGAAGTCCAGGGGTGCCTCAGGGCTCCAGGGTGCTGGAAGTCCAGGGGTGCCTCAGGGCCCGCGTCTGTTTGAGCAGGAGCAGGCGAGTGGACATTACAGCCCGCTCCGGTCACGCCTATTACAATGCATTTTGCCTATACGATCGTGCAGTGGTTCTCAAAACTTTTTCACAAATTAGACCACGGATCCCCCCCCCCCCCCCACCCATTTGATAAGTCCCAGATATGATTTTTCCATTTAGATGTTTTATGAAACCCATGTCATTGTGGATGCAAATATAGTGAAAATGAAATATTCCCCTTTTTGCTGAGGGCCCCCTGACCCCCATTGAAGGACCCCTACTTTGAGAACCACTGTGATAGTGAACAAACCAGGCAGGTACTTGAGGATCAAGGCCTGTGTTCATCATGGTCTTCACCCACTTGGAGCCAGATGAGGAAAAATGGCCCCTCGTCTTAAAATGTCTTCATTTGTCAGGAAAAGCTGACTCGGTTACCTCAAAAATACAAAACGAATCGACAAAAAACCAGCCCTTCCTTTTCTAGTCGATGAACTTGTGCGTGTCCCCGTACATCCAGTGCTGCGGCGGGAGGGCCGCTTCGTTGAGGTGGCTGCAGTCGTCCCTGCATTTGCACGACTGGACGAACATGGCCGACTTCTGGAAGCGCTCTCCGTCCGGGCAAACGAAGGTGACGGGCACGGTGCGCATGCGGCGCGGCGAGCAGCAGCGGCCGTCGCTGCACACGCCGCAGTAGTTGGGCCGGTAGAGGCGGACGCTCTGGCATTCGCCGTAGGACAGGCGGATGGGTTCCGGGGCCTTGTAGGTCGGGGAGCACTTCTTCCCTTTCTGCGGTTGGAAGAAGAAGAAGAAGAAGGGGATGAGTGTTATATTATGAAGGACTAAAACCACACGAATAACTGTCATTAGCAAAAGGTTAGTAGTGAACTATTGTGTTCGCAACAACAACAAAAAATCTTTTATGAAGAATTTGGGGGTTCCCACACAATTCAAGGACTTTTCGAGGCCCAATTCCTTCAAATTGAAGCGCCCAGGAAGGATGGGTTGGGGGTTATTAACTGGCTGCATTCTTACTTCATTTGAAAAGTCAACATCCTGTAATGTGAGTAATAGCTTGTCTCATTTTTCACATCTTGAGTCAAAACTGCCACATTTGACCCCGCTCCCCCCTACTTGGCTACAGTGATCGAACTCACCAAAGCGAGCCGTTTGACCATTTCCAACAACACACATATATATATATAAAAAATTAATAAGCTTTGACTTGTATGCGTCCCGCCCTTTTACGTAAGAGCACAGTTTAAGCAGCTTTACTCTCCAACTCATTAGTTTCACATTAAGAGGAGCAGACTTTCGGCTCACGGCGCCAAGCAGCGAGTCAGAGAGAGGGATTATTCTTTTGAGATTTGAGTGATTAATTTGAAGATTAAATATTGACTTAACACTTGAGTGTGCTTTCCCCTGTGAAATAACAACACATTTACACCTGTGACCCTTCTTGGCACGAAATGCTTTGACCTCACTAGAGCAGAGGGAGAGAGAGAGCTGTGAGTGTGTGTCCAACATGGAGGATGAATATAGACACAGCACTTCCCTGGGCTCTGCTCTGAGTACACAGACAGGGCCTAGCTATGGACAGTTGCTTGGCAGGAATGCCGGGGGGTGGGGGACTATATTTAAAAAGGCGCCTGCCTGCCACCAAAACACCACAGAGCCCAGTTCCCACTGGATGTAGACCCCCGGGTTCCTAGAAGTATCCTCCCGCTAGAAGCATCTCTGTTCTAGGCTTGGAACAATGACGTTCTTACCATCAAAAAGAGTTTAAAAAGTCCTCAGTATTGTATCTTATCTTTTTGGAAGGTCTGTTCATTTCCCTTTACAACGCTGTATAATATTTGTAACTTACAAATGGATCCTGCCAGAGCAATTTAGAGAGAGAGTGGCGTCAGCGCAGCGGAGGACCAAAATGCGTGACTCATTAGCCAATGAAGAACCAGGAAGGGGTCTCGCGCTACTTTTGAATGCTAAAATAAAGCTGATAGTGTACAATTTGATTAAAAAAAAAAAAAAAAAATTAAAAGTACAACACAAACTGTCCATTTTGCTGCAACTCGACAGCGCTGCTTAATCCAGGACCTTACTTCCTGGAACTCTTGAGAGTAAAAAACTGGTCCATTGGAGTGAATGGAGATGTTGCGACTCTTCTATATAAATGGCTCTGGATCCTGCATTTGTGGGATGAGCAGCACAGCTGATTATGCGGGTAGCGCCGAAGTCAAATGTGCCAACTTTGCCTGCCAATGTCAAACAGTGTATCCTCCTGTTGGTATTGACTGTATTGTTTTGAGTTGTTTGGGAGATTGCATGATTGAACTCTATCCGAACAAGGAACAAACAAGATACATTGTTGGCAATTTGACACTTTATTCATTGATTTCTAGTTCTTTGCAGAACAGATTTCATTTCATGTTTTCAGCCTCTGATCTCGGGGGAAAACGGGCACAGGTGTTTCTCCCTGTGTAGATCGATAAGGATCAAGATAAGTGACATCATTGCTTTTTGATAAGCACTATCATCAGAGGTTGTGTCGAGAGATAAGTGGAGTTGTTTTGATAAGAAATGATCACGGCAATAATGTGTGGGTGGATGACCTATGCTCTTAAACCTGTTGTTATGGCATTCTGAGCCAAATATTTGCCACACACGGATTGATCTCTCTCACGTCTCTCTCATATCTCTCACCTTGGCAGGGATGGTCAGGCCGTGGCACGGCCGCACGGTGCATATTCTGGTCTCTCTCTCCAGCTTGCACTGGGCGTTCTTGTTGGTGATCCGGGAAGACACGCCCATCCCACAGCTGCGGGAGCACTGGGACCAGTCGGTGGTCTGGACCACACACTTGTCCTTCAGGTGGTTCCACTCTGGGGAGAGCGAACAGGGAGGCAGGGTGGAGGACAGGAGGGCAATAATTCATTATGGTTTAGTGTCTTTCAGTAGACGCATGGTGATATGGGGTTATTGCAGTACATCAGGGTTGCCCAAATACCGGCCCGCGAGCGCCCCCCTGTGTGGCCCGTGCTGGAATTGCAAAAATATATATATATATATATATTTTTACAGTGCACCTGAACGCAACATGCAAGATACGCGCTGCTCTCCGTATTGACCTGGCTATGAGCCCCTCGCCCTCACATCTGTCAGCTCGCCTTCTCGCAACGTTCAATGCACGCGCTGCTCCCGGGCCACTTACCGATACTTATGCTTAAATTAACAATGCTGGTTTATTTCAAGAAAAACGTTTCGGCGAGTGGAAATTCTAACTGGCTGGTAAAATCTAGCAGCCATATTGGCAGGTGGTCAAAAAAGTTAATTTCAAGCCATGCAGCGGGTGACATACGAGCGAGTGAGAAAAGGATCAAATATCGGTGGTTAAGACTGGATAATGACAATCACAACTTTTAATTTAAAATGAGTTATTCCTCTAAATCTGGCTTCAAATGCCCCAAGTTTTTCGACCCCCAGCCCTCGGCCCTCAGCAAAATGTGGCCCTTGGTGAAAAGTAATTGGGGACCTCTGATCTGCCCGTTACCTGAGTCTGAGTCTGAGTAGACACTGAACATGAGTGTGACTCCACAAGCCGTTGCACGAAATCAAATAAAGTCATGGTATTAAATATAGCTCTCAATATCTTATGCCAAATTATTTGGGCCTATTACAAAAAATAAATAAAAACAAAACCGGTCCATGTACTCGTTTCCAACTTCCAAGTCCAAATGCATCGAGTCCGAGTCATCAGTGCTCAGAGTCACGAGTCTGGAGGCTACAACACCGTGATCATGAGAAATAAACACTGCCTCGCTCACCTGGCAAGTGTTTGTATCCTTGCTCGTCCTCCCAGCCGCTGGGCTCTGCCAGCTCGTTGCCCAACACCAGTTCATTCCCGGGCTGGTGTGGGGCGGGGTGGTGCTGGTGGTGGTGGGAGGGCCGTGGAGTCACCTGCGATGAGAGGAGAGATAAGCTGACATAGTGCTTTTGTATTGGTGGTTCACCGCGTCGCTGCCATTGTCTGTCTGTTGGGTGTGTTTTCCCACGGTGTTATCAGCGCACTTATCAAGACGCAAAATCCAGGTCAGTGAGACACTTTCAGCTTTCAGCTGCTCTGTGCTATCAAGATTCACTACAGCACTACAGCAGAAACCCGTGTCTGTTTATTGAGCGGTATTTCATCGGTATAAGTAAGTTCTACTAAACTGGCCCGGATATATCCTGGCTCAGACCCAAATTGCATCAGATGCCATCAGTTCCCGGGTACTCTAGGCCACACGTTTTGGACTTGCCCAAAATTGTACACATTCTGGTCAGACATTTTTAATACATTCTCATATATATGTCAAAAACAGATTGACCCAGATCCAATTACTGCAATATTTGGGCTTGCCCCTAGCAACAGTGGGATATCCAGACATCAATCAGATCTAATGGCCTTTTCAACATTACTAGCTCGCCGGCTTATTCTTTTTAGCTGGAAATCGCCCACACCTCCATCACACTCACGCTGGATTCGTGAGGTAATGTCATTTCTTAAACTAGAAAAAGTCAGATGCACAGTCCAGGGTTCTCTGGAAAAGTTTGAAATGACTTGGCACCCCTTCTTAGATTATTATGATAAGGAATTTGACGCAAGAACTTTAGATTAGTAGCCCCCAACATCTCTACCCTACCCTCTTCCCACCCCCCTCTTGTTCTTTCCTTGTCTCTATTATTTTTATTTTTATGTTTTTTATTTTTTTTACACTTGGTTGTCATTGCATCACAATTATTCAGGAGATTGTATACATGTATGACATCATGCAACCTTGCACCTATTTTGTATTGTCTGTCTTCTACGGGGTTTGTTTTCCCTTGTTTGTATTGTTTAAAAACGAATAAAAACAATTTGAAATAAATAAGTAAGTTCTACTAATATCAATGGAAAAATGAATGGCGGATGAAATCCTTTCGTTCGTTGCCTAACCCGGCGGGAGTGGGCGTGACTTTGGGCTCTCGGTAGAGCTGCTGGTGGGGCAGCTGAAGACCAACCTGGTGTTTTGGTGGCAGGCGCCAGGTGCCCTTGTGGCAGTCCACAGTGAGGCAGCACTGCCCGGGCACCCTGACCAGCCGCGGCGAGGGGCAGGAGGGCGAGGCGGGCGGCAGGCGGTGGTGGCAGAGGGGAGCGCAGCCGACGGCGCCGTCGATGCAGGTGCACTGGTGCTTACAGCCCGCGCGGAAGCTCTCGCCACTCTGGTACATCCTGCCGCTGTACTCGCACGTGCGTCCCTCCAGTTTGGCTGGAAAGACGAGAGAAGAGAGACGACACATGATGATGGGGAGGTGTGACCAAGTGCACTTTGCTCCACTCCCAAGCAGTGTTGGGGGTAACTCATTACAAAAGTAATATATTACATGTAATATATTACTTTTAGCAGTAACTCAGTAATATAACTTATTACAATAGGATTTCAGTAATATTATACCAGTTACTTTGTCAAGTAGCACAAGTTACAAATTGAGTTACATTTTCTTTTATCAAAAGCACATATTTAAATAAAGATATAATCATTTCCTAATCAAATTTTGTTTTTTTTATGCAAATAACCACTATAGATGGGAATAACAAAGGAAAAAGTTAACATTTTGAATTTTGGACAGTTTACACTGACTTCAAGACAGTTGAAATTGTCTTTCGGGATGGTTCTGGGCCGGCGATGTCATTCTGCTACTGCAGTTATTTTGGTAAAAGTAATGCAAAAGTAGTGTAATAAGTAATGAGTTACTCTACACAGACATTAATATTGTAAAGTAACGTATTACTTTCAAATGAAAGTAACTATTAATATGTAGTATATTCCATTTTGAAAGTAACTTGCCCAACACTGGTCCCAAGTCAGTTTCAAGTCTCAAGTTTAAATGTGGAACACCAAGTCATGTCCAAGTCATTCATCTAATGTCAAGTCAGAACAAATCAAGAGTTCAGTATCAATTTAATATCTTAAAGAAAACAAAATGTCTAGGACTTTTCGATAGAATATGATTTTAATCTGATAAAAACTTGGTAAGCGCATCATGAGGTAGATTTGTAGAATCAGTTTCAACCACACAAATTCAGAAATAATCTATTTCAACTCGGTCGTCTCTGCTGGAACAAATATCACCACTTTCAAGTAATCCTATAATAATCCTATAATAAGCATACAAAGTGTCTGTGTGTGAGTGAGTGAGCTACTGTATGTCATTTTATGTGTGATCACGCTGAATCTTTCAGGAAGTGTAAACAGCGCCCCCGCAGGTGACCCAAGGAGCTGGATTTTCTAATTAGGTCATTAGGGCCGATTAACGGCCAAATTTGTGATGCTGCGCAGCCTCCAGTGGTCACACAGGGATGCACATCACTGTATGGGTATCCCGCTAGTCCGAGTCATTTATCAAAGTTAGAAGTCCCGAGCAACAGGAATCTCCTGGGCACCATGTGGGTTAGCTAATAGCTACCGTATCTCGTAGATGACATGTCTGTCACTTTCTACAGACAGAAGGCATGTTTTGACGTCCGAACGCCCCTCTCGCAATCCTAGGTATGTCTGAAGGCACCCGCACACATCCTCCTGTCATTCCAACAGCTGAGACGAACCCTGTCGTGCCGCTGTTTTCCCCATGACTGGACCAGAACGCACACAATAACCCCGACACCAGAACACATGACTGGACCAGAACGCACACATTAACCCGACACCAGAACACATGACTGGACCAGAACGCACACAATAACCCCGACACCAGAACACATGACTGGACCAGAACGCACACATTAACCCGACACCAGAACACATGACTGGACCAGAACGCACACAATAACCCCGACACCAGAACACATGACTGGACCAGAACGCACACATTAACCCCGACACCAGAACACATGACTGGACCAGAACGCACACAATAACCCGACACCAGAACACATGACTGGACCAGAACGCACACAATAACCCCCGACACCAGAACACATGACTGGACCAGAACGCACACTATAACCCCGACACCAGAACACATGACTGGACCAGAACGCACACAATAACCCCCGACACCAGAACACATGACTGGACCAGAACGCACACTATAACCCCGACACCAGAACACATGACTGGACCAGAACGCACACTATAACCCCGACACCAGAACACATGACTGGACCAGAACGCACACAATAACCCGACATCAGAACACATGACTGGACCAGAACGCACACTATAACCCCGACACCAGAACACATGACTGGACCAGAACGCACACAATAACCCCGACACCAGAACACATGACTGGACCAGAACGCACACAATAACCCCGACACCAGAACACATGACTGGACCAGAACGCACACATTAACCCCGACACCAGAACACATGACTGGACCAGAACGCACACAATAACCCCGACACCAGAACACATGACTGGACCAGAACGCACACATTAACCCCGACACCAGAACACATGACTGGACCAGAACGCACACAATAACCCCGACACCAGAACACATGACTGGACCAGAACGCACACAATAACCCCGACACCAGAACACATGACTGGACCAGAACGCACACAATAACCCCGACACCAGAACACATGACTGGACCAGAACGCACACATTAACCCCGACACCAGAACACATGACTGGACCAGAACGCACACAATAACCCCGACACCAGAACACATGACTGGACCAGAACGCACACATTAACCCCGACACCAGAACACATGACTGGACCAGAACGCACACAATAACCCCGACACCAGAACACATGACTGGACCAGAACGCACACAATAACCCCGACACCAGAACACATGACTGGACCAGAACGCACACAATAACCCCGACACCAGAACACATGACTGGACCAGAACGCACACAATAACCCGACACCAGAACACATGACTGGACCAGAACGCACACAATAACCCCGACACCAGAACACATGACTGGACCAGAACGCACACAATAACCCCGACACCAGAACACATGACTGGACCAGAACGCACACAATAACCCCGACACCAGAACACATTACTGGACCAGAACGCACACAATAACCCCGACACCAGAACACATGACTGGACCAGAACGCACACATTAACCCGACACCAGAACACATGACTGGACCAGAACGCACACAATAACCCCGACACCAGAACACATGACTGGACCAGAACGCACACAATAACCCGACACCAGAACACATGACTGGACCAGAACGCACACAATAACCCCGACACCAGAACACATGACTGGACCAGAACGCACACAATAACCCCGACACCAGAACACATGACTGGACCAGAACGCACACATTAACCCGACACCAGAACACATGACTGGACCAGAACGCACACATTAACCCGACACCAGAACACATGACTGGACCAGAACGCACACTATAACCCCGACACCAGAACACATGACTGGACCAGAACGCACACAATAACCCCGACACCAGAACACATGACTGGACCAGAACGCACACATTAACCCGACACCAGAACACATGACTGGACCAGAACGCACACAATAACCCCGACACCAGAACACGTGACTGGACCAGAACGCACACAATAACCCCGACACCAGAACACATGACTGGACCAGAACGCACACAATAACCCCGACACCAGAACACATGACTGGACCAGAACGCACACTATAACCCCGACACCAGAACACATGACTGGACCAGAACGCACACATTAACCCCGACACCAGAACACATGACTGGACCAGAACGCACACAATAACCCCGACACCAGAACACATGACTGGACCAGAACGCACACAATAACCCGACACCAGAACACATGACTGGACCAGAACGCACACAATAACCCCGACACCAGAACACGTGACTGGACCAGAACGCACACAATAACCCGACACCAGAACACATGACTGGACCAGAACGCACACTATAACCCCGACACCGGAACACATGACTGGACCAGACCGCACACAATAACCCCGACACCAGAACACATGACTGGACCAGAACGCACGCAATAACCCGACACCAGAACACATGACTGGACCAGAACGCACACAATAACCCCGACACCAGAACACATGACTGGACCAGAACGCACACAATAACCCCGACACCAGAACACATGACTGGACCAGAACGCACACAATAACCCCGACACCAGAACACATGACTGGACCAGAACGCACACAATAACCCCCGACACCAGAACACATGACTGGATCAGAACGCACACTATAACCCCGACACCAGAACACATGACTGGACCAGAACGCACACTATAACCCCAACACCAGAACACATGACTGGATCAGAACGCACACAATAACCCGACACCAGAACACATGACTGGACCAGAACGCACACAATAACCCCGACACCAGAACACATGACTGGACCAGAACGCACACAATAACCCCGACACCAGAACACATGACTGGACCAGAACGCACACAATAACCCGACACCAGAACACATGACTGGACCAGAACGCACACAATAACCCGACACCAGAACACATGACTGGACCAGAACGCACACAATAACCCGACACCAGAACACAAAACCAGACGGAGCCCCTGAGCTCTGAAGGTAGCGGGGTCAGAGAAAGGTCCTTGGAAATGGGGAGACAGAGGGAGTCAGACTCCTTGTCAGCATGGAAGACGCTTGCTATTCATAGTTTGCGGGGCAGACCTGGCATGGGGCAGGTGGAGGGTGTATTTCTATCTCTGAGACCCCCTTGCTCACTGTCATAAGGCACCTACTACTCATTAAAATATCCCCCTCCTCCCCTGTCGTCACAATGTGCCACAAACTGGACTTGATGACGAATTTCATCACTTGGTTGGTTGGTTGGTTGGTTGGTTGGTTGGTTGGTTGGGTAAAAGGGGAAAATGCATGATGTAGCGGACTTGTGCTGGAGTTATGGAAAAGAGAGACTAAAGCAATATACTCATAGGGGGAAGAAGGATGATATAACATAGAAATACTGTTATAATTAATGGCAAATTTTTCCCATGGACAATACCTCATTGTTCTTCAGGCATCGTGACCTTTTGGCTTCTACAGCACTTGGGATTCATTCATTTCAAATGGATCTATTCACATGTGATCTGCTTCCCATGCAACAGTCTACTCCCATGAGTTAGTGGGTTGACATAAACAAAGGGGTCTTTCCCCCCTCATTCATCTTTAAAAGGCGGATACCGGCAGCCATTTTGCTCTAACAAGAGGGTGGTGGCGGTGGGGGGGGTGATTCCTCCGCACACCACACACACTATACACCCTCTCCTTCCTCACCTCGACAGATGCCCCAGGCCATGTTCACGTCGTTGCCGTAGTTACACTCCAGGCCCTTGTGGTGGTCGCAGGGCATGGCGGGGCTGCAGTCCTGGTTGAGCTGCGCGGCGCACACCTTGCAGCACCCGCACCGGTCAGGCACAGCACTCACCCCCGGGGGGCAAGCCGGGGACTCTGCGGGACAGTCGCACACCGCCGGGCAGCCGGCCATCACCTGGAGGGAGGAGAGAGGGTACCATCATCAGTCCATCACATTTTATGATCCATTTCCAGTGGTTTGTCTTCATCCCTTCACCATGGACCTACAGTAGCCTAAAGGATGCACACTATAATGGTATGGGCATATAATGGTATATAATAAAAGTATATAATGGTCATATTTTAATATATCAGTATCTGTCAGATGAGCAAAATAACATCAATGTTATTATTGGTTATATATATTACATACATAATATCGGTATCGTCCAACATTTTCATATTGAGAGAAAACAATGTGGCACATCTATGATTTATGGGCTTTTCCAAATGTTTTGTGGAAATTGAACATTTCAAATCCACAGTGTTTACATGTTTTTTTCATGTATGTACAAAATGTGATTATCATAGAAACTCGTTTTTCTACAGATCATATCAACATCGGTAAATATCGGTTATCGGCCATAGCTGCAATGTTAATATAATTATCGTCCATCCACATGGAACATTTTCTGTATGTGTGAGATAATAGTAATGGCGGAGAAAATGACCAAATTGGAGACACTATGAACCCCAGTTCTTTTCACAAAGGCAATCAAACGTGTAGCATTCAGCTGCATGTAAAGTCCCTCAGACAGAGATATGCTGCTACACACCGGCCTTGGTTCATTATGTGTTATGTGTGCAGGGGAAGTTCAGATGCACAGTAACCGTATCACAACCCAATATGCAGAAATATTTCAGAAATGTTCAGTCCACAGTTTGATTTGTCTGCCAACATTAAAAGCAGGAGGAAGAGTGCTGGCAAACGTATCTATTTCGTATCCCACAGGTTTTCTGACAGATTTGGAATTCCTCCACAGACAAAGCAATGTGAGACAGACAGCCTACTACGTCAAGTCACTGCCGGCCAGTCGAGTCATCCCTGAGTGTCTAGACCCAGTCCCCTGCCGACTTGTGATTTGAGTCATAGCCCGGCACCACAGCCAACTTGTTCCAGTCAGTAGAAAGGAATCAACAAGTCAATCATACTCTACATGCACAAGCCTGCTGCAAAACCACTAATATAGCCTTGCAGATCACAAACAGACCTGCTATTATAGGGAGAATCGACTTTAAAAAGAGTATAAAGCAGGGATGTCGTGGAGGATATACACTCAGCTAAACTCAATTGATCTTGACCCACTTTTTTAAGGCTGGCATAAATCATAAATTCATAGATCAGTCTGAAACAGCGCTTCATGAAGATAACAGTGTTTGAATAGGAGAAATCATACACCTCTGCTTTTCTGAAAGTGAAATTGAGTTTTGTTTATCTTGGTGGTTAATGATGATCACAGACTGAAGGTCATATTTTTACATCACTGACTAGGCTATAAACGAGAGTTGTAATGTTATATAGCACATCCATAACTTAGGGTTAATTAGAGCTCATTACTCCTTGTACATCAAACTAATATGATAATTCACATAGGAGCTCACACTGATCAAACTGTCAAGAAATTGTGAGAGCAAACACAAAACGTCTTACCTGAGAGATGATGGCTGTTGTCAAAAGAGTTAGATACATCAGAAACGCCATGATTGACAAGATAAAAACAACTAAAGTAACCGAAAAGCAAAATCTAAAGATTTTTAGTCTACAGTCCACTGGATGATATAGTCTTAAATGCTCTCACAGAGAGTTTCAGACAGTCGCGAAAGTGCTATTCCTCCCTTAGATCTCCTCTTTGTAGTGCTGCTAAGGGGTAAATAACTGCAGTCTAATTTATACTACTAGAAGCTGCGCAGAGGCCCCGCCCCTCAGCATGTGTCTAACCAATCAACACGTGGGCAGTAGTCCAGAGACATTCCAAATGGGCGGGGCTTTACGGCAGAGGGGGAGTTCGCTGATTGTTGGGGCGTGTTTTGGAATGAATGCAGCCATTCATAAAAACAAATTCCCGGAGCCGCTCTGTATTTATTTAACGAGTTAAAAACGAAAACGTAACCGGCGCTTTCAAGTCACACTTAGGCACATTCCTGCCTTTGTGGCCACCACTCTAGTAACACAAAGTCAATATACTCAGCTGGCCGGCCTGCCCTGCAAGGGGAGCGGGCCAGACACGGTCCACCTCAGGGAGGGGGGGTGGAATTCCCAACATAGAGGACAGAAAATCAAAGTGAGCTGTGTATTTAAGCGTATAAGCAGTGTTGGGCAAGTTACGGAAAATGAGTAGCCTAGTAAATCAATTAGCCTACAGTTGGCCTTACCTTATAGCCTAGTTACTTCCAGTGTTGGGCAAGTTACTTTCAAAATGTAATATACTACATATTACTAGTTACTTTAATTTGAAAGTAATAAGTTACTTTACAATATTACTGTCTGTGTAGAGTAACTAGTTACTTATTACACTACTTTTGCATTATTTTCACCAAAATAACAGCAGTACTGTAGCAGAATGACATCGCCACCCTTGAACCATAAAGAAAAAACACCGTCTTGACTCTTGATGTCAGTATATAAACTATCCAAAATTCTAAATGTTATCCTTTTCCTTTGTTATTGTCATCTATATGTGGTTATTTGCATAAAAACACACAATTTGATTAGGAAATTATTGTATCCTTATTTAAATACCGTATGTGCTTTGATAAAACAAATGTAACTGAATTTGTAACTTGTGTTACTTGACAAAGTAACTGGTATAATATTACTGAAATCCTATAGTAATAAGTTATATTACTGAGTTACTGCTAAAGGTAATAGGCCTATATTATATGTGATATGTTACTTTTGTAACGAGTTACCTGCCCCAACACTGTTTACTTCTCTCAAAACGTTATTGAAACATTAGTAAATTACTGGCTGCATAAAAAGTAATTACTAGGGAAAGTAGCATTTGCGTTACTCTATTTTATCTTTAGCTTCAATGATCTTATTAATGCACATATTTATCATTGTATCACTATGATGACGAAAAGAAAATGACCAATTAGTTAGTACAGTTCTAATTAGTTTGATTACTAGTTACCGCAAAGGTAGTGGGATTACAGTAATGTGTTACTTAGCCTAACTATTACTCCCAACACTGGTATTATGCAAAGTAACTAGCCTAAGTTAATAGCAGAGGTGTCTGAGAGAGACAGACAGTGAATATATTATATCCCCTTAATTAGTTTGCCCCATATTAAATTATATCCATCATATGAGCAAAATGTGTTTCCATACTGTGTGTGTGCCGCCTGTCTCTTGACTATTATTTCAAACCACATGGTGCTGACATGGGAATGATGAGGATAACACTTGGAAAGAATGATCAGGTTTATGGTAAACGCATGGTGCTGACATGGGAATGATGAGGATAACACTTGGAAAGAATGGTCAGGTTTATGGTAAACGCATGGTGCTGACATGGGAATGATGAGGATAACACTTGGAAAGAATGGTCAGGTTTATGGTAAACGCATGGTGCTGACATGGGAATGATGAGGATAACACTTGGAAAGAATGATCAGGTTTATGGTAAACGCATGGTGCTGACATGGGAATGATGAGGATAACACTTGGAAAGAATGATCAGGTTTATGGTAAACGCATGGTGCTGACATGGGAATGGTGAGGATAACACTTGGAAAGAATGATCAGGTTTATGGTAAATGCATGGTGCTGACATGGGAATGGTGAGGATAACACTTGGAAAGAATGATCAGGTTTATGGTAAATGCATGGTGCTGACATGGGAATGGTGAGGATAACACTTGGAAAGAATGGTCAAATCAAAGCGCATATGGTGCTGACACGGGAATGACGAGGATACGAACACTTGGAAAGAATGGTCAGGTTGAGGGTAAAAGCTGGCTTATTGTTTTAAGGGCAGCTCAGAATAAGCTCTGAAACCCTTCTGACCGTACTCCTCCCCTGCCTTCCTTTTCAACCACAGGTTTTCAGCCACACCTGCTCCAACACAGAGACCTCCTTTGATGAAAGAATGTATGAAATGTGATAGGCAGAGGTTTGAAAGTGAGATTCCTGCTATGAACACCCATGTATGGTCGCATGGCCCTGACGGAGACCTTTAAAAAGCCAAACATCTCGCCTCTGGAACAGGAAACGGCTGCTTGGATGATTTGGGGGAATCTGGGGCCTTGGGCAGCAAAGATTGTGTTTAGGCTACACAGAGGAGAGCTAGGTCGAGTTAGCTTATCCAATAGCAAGTTCAGTTTCAGGCTCACAAAAGTTGATCTGCCCAGTGGTCCATTTATTCCATTACTCCTCAAATTCTTCTTTACCAAGTGGAGTGTGTGTCATAATATTTTGTGCTATATGGCGGCCCTTCCTTCTCCGTTCCTGCTCAAATTGCCCTGTGTGTCAGATGCTAAGTGTTTGCAATCCCTTGCCAAGCAGTGCTGCTGCTCAGTTTGTGCCAGCTATAATACAGCTGCGTGGCCCCTGGGGGCCCCTGGGGGCTAGATCAGTGTCCCAACATAAAACATGAGCACTTCCTAACAAGGAGCAGACAGACGAGTATGTGCTACAGACACGCTACTAAACATCCCCAGCCGCTCCTCTTTCCTCCTCCTCCCTCTCCTAGCCAAGTCTTGCTCGGACGTTTGGCAGACTGGCAACGTTTTGTGACTCACTGACACTGAGCTGATTTCACTCACGCTCACTGACAATTGTTGGGACAAAGCCCTGTTTTTTCCCCGGCCCAGAAACCCATAAGGGCCTCTCTATGACAGCATGTCGATGATGTGACGCTGAGGTAGGTCCAGAGATGGGTAATGTGAGGTGAGGCCCACCACCGTTACAGACAGCGAAGCTCTGCTCAGAGGTGGCACGGTGGTTTAGGTAGGTACCCACTTCCTAACCACATGTGCACTCGCAGCTGTCCGCTCATCCTGTTGTTTACTGAATCACTGCCACCCAAGGGTTGAGAAGTTCCACTTACCATTGTCCTCCTCATCCACCTGTGCTCAATCAGTCGTTTCTATTCTAAAGTCTACACACCTACTACCTCTAACGGAATCAAATTGTCTGGTTAGTTTCGGAGCCAAAGCTTCATGTGGTGCAGCTACCTGTCCGACTAATGTTTCACTGAGGAAATATCAGAGAACCCGGAGCGCCCAGGAAGCTGTCAGTCACAGGCTCTAATGGTGCGACCCAGGAGACAAAAGTCACGGCCCGTCTATTTTAATCCGGCGGTGGTCATGGTACAGGGGGAATCCTCCAAGTCATGTGACGGCGGTGGTCATGGTACAGGGATAGTCCTCCCAAGTCATGTGACTACTTCTGTTTTCAGCCTCTTCACTGATGCCCAAAGAGGGGCAATCGGAAGCAACGGGGGCCACAGGCCAGCGTTTTGAAAGTGGTGTGTGATGAAGCGCACCAGTCATTTTCAGACAGGGAAATCATATATGACCACTGGACTACGAGGACGTCCTGTTGGTCCTTTTCAGACAGGGAAATCATATATGACCACTGGACTACGAGGACGTCCTGTTGGTCCTTTTCAGACAGGGAAATCATATATGACCACTGGACTACGAGGACGTCCTGTTGGTCCTTTTCAGACAGGGAAATCATATATGACCACTGGACTACGAGGACGTCCTGTTGGTCCTTTTCAGACAGGGAAATCATATATGACCACTGGACTACGAGGACGTCCTGTTGGTCCTTTTCAGACAGGGAAATCATATATGACCACTGGACTACGAGGACGTCCTGTTGGTTTTGGGGAGAATGTACCACTAGGTTTGAATGTGTCACATTCCATTTGCAGTAACATCATTGGTTGGTAACAGTCTATCAGACAATTGAGAATGTTCTTCCAATCTGTCATACGGGATGTGAATATATGAGTAGCATATTTCAGAGCTGAGAGTCAGTGTAATTGCCATTTTTAGTGGTGAATGTTTGTTTGATGTCAGCATACACTTTGAATGGAAAGCAGCCGGTGAGTCAGGGTTGGGGTCAACTCACTCTTGATTTAATCCGTTTAAGGAAGTTTCTTCGACATTTATAAACCTGGAATTCTTTTGCCATAACAAGGTCCATGAGTCATAGCTTTACTTTCTATTTTGAATCGTATGACCTGAAAGGGAATTAAAGGTGTTATAAGCAACTAGGCATCTCGCGCGCTACGCACGCTCGATTCCTAGGCTCGCCCGCTGCGCGGCCTCGCCCGCCCAGCAGCTCGCATACGCAGCTCGGCCGCTGCGTGGCCTCGCCTGCCCTATTGGCGCACGTGTGTGTGTGTTCCTCACAAAATGTTATTGCCCTTAAGTTTACATGTGCGTGGGTGTGTGTGTGTGTGTGTGTGCCCTCTTATGACATCACTAATGACATCATCAGTCTTATGACAACAGAGAGAGCCCACATTGCCAAATTGATAGAGTCAACACAGTTCTCATTCTGAAGTAGTCGAATACTGACGCTTTGGGTCGGTGGTCCGATCCAATACACCAACCCAAAGCGTCAGTATTTGACTATACTTGTGAAAGAGAATCACCTTGACTCAATCCTCTTTGTGGAGTTCTCTCTCCTGATTGGATAAAGAGGGGATGGGATACCAGAAACTGTTCTCTTCTGTTTACCGCAAAGCGAGTGGGAGACCCATGTTACTGACCAGACACTCTATATATATCAGTGATTGTTGTCAGAATATAGAGCTATTTAACACTCATTTTAACAAAGATATATAACTTTTTACCGCCATTTTAACTCCAACCTTGCCGTGAGTAAATCACACCCCTGACAGAGCAGCAGCGATATAGCTGTGAGATGTACTGAGATGATACAATAATAGCAATATGATACATGGACTTGAAAACAAAATGATGGAACGTGAGGTGGCGAAAAAGGGACAATAGCGTGTTTTAATTCTGTCACCGTGGGATGTCACCTGAGATGCACGCATTGTGTGGAGTACGATAGGCGCGATCGCATCATGGGACACACTGCTTTACAAGGAAGGCCTGCAAAACGAAAACACGCTAGAGGAAAGAAGCCTGAGTAAAAGTACAGTAGCTGAGGTGGGTAGAGAGAGAGAGAGTGAGAGAGTGAGAGAGAGAGAGAGAGAGAGAGAGAGAGCAGAAAGAATGATAGGTAGAAGGGGGAAGGGAGGATGGTGGAGAAGGAGGCCTACAGGTATTTCATGGTAACAGAGTTTGTTTTTTCAAGGGGAGGAGTAGAGCTGGTGCCCCAATGCTTGGTCTGGTCTGCCCCGATGGGGTTCTGGCAGTCTGGACCGAGGTATGGTATTTCACACAAAAACACAGACCCCCGCCATTTCCAGCCCACGCCACTTTTAAGGTTACGTGACCTAATTACAAGACACTACGGTCATGTGCTTTAAAAGACATAAATACATACCGAGAGAGACATGAAGAATCACATGTTACATAAGATAATTCCAATGCAATTATCCAGCAGGCAGCATGAAGCTGAGGCTTGTGGGGGGGAAAAGCCGTGTGCTGAGAGAGGAGAGGAGGAAGAAAGCGTGCAAAATGGTGGTGACAAGGTAATTAAACTGCTCTGCTCGCCGCCATGGTGGAAAAAGTCAAGTGTGCGCGTGGGAACATAGGTGTGTTTGTGCGTGTGTGCACTTGAGTTGACAGGAAGGAGAACGGTGTGTGTGTGTGTGTGTGTGTGTGTGTGTCTGTGTGTGTGAGTGAGAGAGAGAGAGAGAGAGAGACAGATTTAACAATTCCCCATGCATTTTTTTTAAATTATCACTGAATAGGGCTGAGTATCGTCTAAGAATTCTACCATTACGCTTAAAGTGATACCGATACCAAGAATACTTCATATTCAATTTTTTGTTTAGAGGCGTGTAGTGTTATATAGCCACTGTCACACTGCAAACTCTGTCACACACACTGCTCGACTTCATCACAACCACCACAGACTGTATACGAGGGATCAGCCGAGCAGCATTTTGGTCAACAAACCGCGTCACTGGGTGGCAATGGCAATGGAACCCTATGGAGCCTGAGTTTGAGCGTCTGACTCTCTAGCCGACTGACCGTGTTTACAATTTAAAAACTGCGACAGTTCACACAACTTTAACATGACATGCATATATTACACATCAAACTCTTGAGCTAATTCTGCTCTCACTCAGAATGTCAAAAATATAAGCGATGTCAGGTATACTTTTTGAGATATTAACGTTTGTTTGGCACAACTCATACTATTAACTGCTGCGGGGTTCCGCATTTCTGGGTGTCAAGTGACGTCACGCTGATTCGTCCTAATTGTAGTATTGTAGTAGTGAGCCAATCACACACACTTGCGGTGATTGGCTGCGAGAAAAAACATACAAATAGTAATTTGTTTCGAAATCTGTGTACAGAAATTATCCAATGCAGACTGGAGAAGTTTTGATACTACTTGGTACTGCGTTATTTCCTATCGATATCATGATACCCTATCACCAAACCGGAAGCAGTCTGCAGTATTTATTTTCCTTGACAGAGGAGGGATAGAGAGAGAGTGAGAGAGAGAGAGAGAGAGAGAGAGATAGTGTGTGTGTGTGTGTGTGTGTGTGTGTGTGTGTGTGTGTGGGTGTGTGTGTGTGTGTGTGTGTCTGTGTGTGTGTGTGTGTGTGTGTGTGTGTGTGTGTGTGTGTGTGTGTGTGTGTGTGTTTGCAGGGCGGCCACTGCATAGGCCTACAGCATCACAGTCACAAAGCACCCCTAACCCCCTAACCCCATAATAATATAATGTGCAATATGATATTTGCTAAATCTGGCCCTGACATATGGTTCCTGTGTTAATGAAGCGGCCAGTTAAAACTCACAGAGGCCTGTAAAGTTACATAAGAACGTTGGCCTCCTGAGAGAGAGAGAGAGAGAGAGAGAGAGAGAGAGAGAGAGAGAGAGAGAGAGAGAGAGAGAGAGAGAGAGAGAGAGAGAGAGAGAGAGAGAGAGAGAGAGAGAGAGAGAGAGAGAGAGAGGGCTGGCAGAGGTGCAATGGAGGACAGCTTCCTTGGAGCAATTACTCCCCCTAGTGGCAGCACTGCAGCACATGACCGTCAGATCATTGGGCCATCAATCTGATCTAGGGGATGCCTTATAGACGGTTTTCACCAGCTGCAACCCCACAGCACTTCCTTTTTCTCAGCTTCTTCTTCTGTGTTTTATGGCGGTTGGCATCCTTAAATGTTGCATTACCGCCACCTGAATTGTATCAGCTTCACAGTGCTAACTATTGACAGTGTCCACTTTCTCAGCTATTCAGGGGAAAACACTGACATAGCCTACTTCTATTTCTATTTTTGCTATGTAAACGTTTAAATGTAAAGATAGGCCTATGCGTGCAATAACGTACTGATAGTCAGCTTACTCTGTAACATGTAGCTTTTATTAGCCTCTCAGGCTAACTCCGGGACGCAATCTTTTTTTTCCCATGATGGCGAAGGCATGACCCGCCCCTCTCTGCCTCTAATTTGCTGACTGCACTCGGCTGCTCTCGGCTGCTTCCCAGGCGAGCCAGAAGTCATCTCAAACGAGCCTATACTTTCATTCAATGTCACGATGCTGCGGGGGGAAGTAGGCTACTTCATAGCTTAACTACGAAAATAGTGTCCGCTGTTTATCTCCCTTTCTGCTGCAGCATGTTGAAGAAATAAATGTTCAGTTTGAACAACACCCATTCTGGTCATTATAGAGCAAGATGATCGCTTCCACTACCAGGGCCGCCCAGAGGGATGGCAGTGCCCCTGGAGGGGTCCAGCCCCTCTCCTCTCCCTCTCCCCTCCTCTCCCCCTGGTTCCCCCCCCTCCTCTCCCCCCTCTCTCCTCTCCCCCTCTCCTCTCCCCCTGGTTCCCCCCTCCTCTCCCCCTGGTTCCCCCTCTCTCCTCTCCCCTCTGGTTCCCCCTCTCTCCTCTCCTCCTCTGCTCTCCTCTCCTCTGGTTCCCCCTCTCTCCTCTCCCCTCCTCTCCTCTGGTTCCCCCTCTCTCCTCTCCCCCCCTGGTTCCCCCCCTCCTCTCCCCCTCTCTCCTCTCCCCCCTCTGGTCCCCCCTCTCTCCTCTCCTCTCCCCCTGGTTCCCCCCCTCCTCTCCCCCTCCTCTCCTCTGGTTCCCCCTCTCTCCTCTCCCCCCCTGGTTCCCCCCCTCCTCTCCCCCTCTCTCCTCTCTCCCCTCTGGTCCCCCCTCTCTCCTCTCCTCTCCCCCTGGTTCCCCCCTCTCTCCCCTCTGGTCCCCCCTCTCTCCTCTCCCCTCCCCCTGGTTCCCCCCCTCTCCTCTGGTTCCCCCCACCAACCCCCATCTGCGGTCGCCTTTTATACACGTCTCAAACAACGCAGGACAACGTGATTGGCTGGCTCAGATTTGAACAGATCTGAGCCAGCCAATCGCGTTATCCTGTGATGACGTAATGTCCTATGACCCATGACCGGATGGACCATATATGGACTTCCTCACCCCCCTGGCTGGCTATCATAGCTGCTGACTGTTACTGCACTATCCGTCAGATCCGTGACATGGACGTTACTCTGCAGAAACTACAGTAACAAAATCACGAATTGCTCTGTTTTTGGAGCTCTGCATGTCTGTGTTTGTCTAGTTAATGTGTTAACGTTAGCTAACGGCTAACATTCGCTAGTTAGCCAACCAACCAGCAGCTAACATTAGCTAGCTAGCTAGCTTACCGGAAGCGATATTTTTTGGGGATGACGGCGAAGGCATAACCCACCCCTGGTCCTCTCTGCCTCTGATTAGTGGCAGCGTTATAAACCATAGATATGACTATATTAAAAACATAAACACACTGGCGTCTTTCATGCAGGCTAGCAAGCGTAACTGCTGTATGTCTGAGTCTGACCCACTGAGTTTGACGGTCTGACCACAGACTGTAGAAAGAGATGTAATGCAGGATAGCCAAGCGAATGTGTTTGGATGGAAGTTTGACGCTAGGCCAATCAGAGGCAGAAAGGGGCGGGTTATGCCTTCGCCATCATCCGAAAAAAGAATATCGCCTCCGGGACAACAACGCTTCCTACCCAGCGTGTGCACGTCTTTCCGACAGGGGTGGTTGTTATGGCAACTATCAACAACAACAACAACTACTACTACTAACTACTACTACAAGACATAAAGACCGAAATAGGCTACCTTGTTAATGTGTCTGTCGGAGACACGGCCTAACGTTAACATTTAATATGAGCCGAATATCAGCCTGCGCTCAGCTATGTATACAGGAAGTAAACCGGATATTCAGGTGGGTTGTGACGGTTGTTATTGTTGTCAAGTTAAAACTGTCTATACAGATTGCCCCATGCCACTCTTCTAATAAATAAATAAATAAATAAATAAATAAATAAATACATGTGCGGCTGCTATTCATATTTGGCTCTCGCAATTTTCAAATGCGTCCGTACTTTGAGCTGGGAAAACTTGGTCAATTTGGACTAAATTCATTCAGCCCTGATTCAGGCCACAAGCGCCGACAGGCGCTGACTTTGGACCAATGACAGCGGCTGTCGGCTGAGGTTGGGCGGGGCCACTTGTGTGAGAATTGGATGAGGAAGTGAGTTTTGTTTATAGATTAGCTCGCTGCTCGCGCAAAAATGCAATTTCCTCCGCAGCCGTGCAACGAATCTCAAAACGGAGACCACCATTGGACTCAGCGTGACTTGTAAATTCTAGATCCATAGCGTTTAGTCTCTCAGTGGCGTTTCGGAAATCGTAAAAAAAAAAGTCAACTATGAACTGTCAATGAGCAGCACTTGACCCCATGAGAGCCACATGGCAAGCAGCACCACATCAGTGCCGAGGGCTGCAGCAGGCAACAAGTAAGGCCACATAACCCTCTTAAAAGACCATCAGACATGTTTCCTTTAGCTTTCCTGTTTAACTACATATTGCCTGTCTCTGTCTCTTCTAAAATGACTGTATTTTTGCTGTGCTTACCAAGTGGCTTTATTCTGGATTTGTTGTGATAAAACAGTTGCAGTATCTATTGGCAGTGGTTACAGTTGGAACATAGGGGTGTCACAATACACTCAGTTCACGATACGATACACGATATTGGGTTCACGATAACGATACGATATTTGTGTGTGTGTGCGTGCGTGCGTGCGTGCGTGCGTGTGCGTGTGCGTGCGAGAGAGATACAGAGAGTTTTGTTGTAGTCGAGCACTTGTTGCTGCAACTTGCTGGTATCTAGCTACTGCTGCTGCAGCATGAACTATGGGTATAATGTGCATTTGTATCCAGCCATTATGAATATCACCACCAGCCGCCATGCATTTGGGTAAGTTTGTTGTGAACAGCAATTCGCCTCGGATACAGAAACACTGTATTCCTTCCTTAAACCTCCACTAGATGGAGCCACATACTAGCCTAGCGTATCGAGAGAAAGCCATCACTCAAGGGCTGGATTTTCTCTCATGATCCTCTGTGGCGAGGACTGGATTTTCTCCGGGCCATGTCACATCGGTAGCTACTGGGCCGTGAAGTCAACATTGGCAGTGGCAGTGCAGACTCACAGAATAGACCCACAGAGTGCCATGAAACTGATGTTGATAGCTCACCGCTGCCAGCCTGTATTTTTCCATGGCTTTGTTCAGAGGTGAGAAATTAGTGCAGAGTTCTGCATCCGCACTTCGTCAATGATGAGAAATGATCTGATGTCTAATAGTTCATTAAAGTTATTTGACCATATTTTGGCCTGTTTTGACTTAAAGAGGCCTTAAAGTGACCTCCAGCCATGCCTGGGGGTCTGTCCTGACTCATGCAGGCCGATTTTGGCACTTAAAATCCGGGTAGAGGTGACCTCCAGGGCCCGGGGGGGTCTGTCCTGGCTCATGGAGGCAGACGCAGACGTTGGTGTTTAAGATCCCGGTAGAGGTGACCTCCAGGCCCGGGGGTCTGTCCTCACTCATGCAGGGCGACTTTGGTGCTTAAAATCCAGCTAGAGGTGACCTGCAGGCCAGGGGGTCTGCTGGCTCATGGAGGCCATCTTTGGTGCATAAAAACAGCCCAAAATATAATGGTGGGGGATGCATTTGGTGCTGGGGATGCAGAATTCGGCCTAACCCCGGTCCTAAGCGGTCGTGTTCAGGAGTACCCGACCCCTGCTATGCCACTGACTGTTTACATTTTGTTTTGTTGCTTTCCTTCCCTCCTCCTCGCCCCCCTGATCTTTAATTAATCTCTTATCAACAGACTGTGAGTGGGAGGTGGAGCCGATGAGTTTGCTCTGCTGTCTCTTTTCTATCTCTTCCACTATCTCTCATCCACTCTCCCGCCCCTTCTATTTCCCTATGCATATATCCACCTCCCACCATCTTATTTTTCCAGATCTTCTCTCCGTTTGCTCACTAAATCATCACACTCTTTCCCTCCTTTCTCTCCTGCCTATCTCCCTCCCACTCATAGACGCCGTGACCCATTGGTTTGTGCGCTCCCGTTTTGAAGCCTTGAGTTTGGTATTTTGACCGTCGCCATCTTGGTTATTTGGAGCCAGAAGCAGCTTAGCGTGGGACCAGGGGTTTCCCACAGAGCCGTAGCACCGCCTGCTATTGGTCTGTGATCGGCGAGCTGTGTGATCACTGGACAAGCGACCTGTCAATCACTCCCCAAAACATAGCCTGCTTTGTCGTCTATTTTACTCAACATGTGACCATAATAAAAAAAAAAGATCATGCTGTACTGAAGAAGACTTGAAACTAGCGATTGAGGCATAAAAAACAACAACAACAACAACAACTCATTAGGAAAGTGTTACTGAGGTTATGATGAATCAAGTGAGAAGGAAGGGTCACTTTCCCATTGCCTTCCATACAACTGGATGTATTTCTTGGAGCCAGTGGACATGAGAAAGAATGCAGGTTTATGGCACTTCCACATTGATTCATTTTTCAGAACCGGAAGTTGCCACTTGCTCCCTCTCTGTTTCCCTCCTCTACCTCCCCCCCTCTCCCCCCCTCCCCGTCTACCTGTCTCCAGAGAGTGACAGAGGAGCACAGCTGCTTTGAACCCACTTTTATTCGGGGCACGCTCTTGTCTCCCATGCTCTTCTGATGAGATCGGCCCCGTTAGCATGCATCTACAGGGGGCTCAGAGCAGCCTGTCGCCATGGAAGGAAAAGGCTTTTCCCAGGTAGACGAGCAGCGCTGCCAGAAGCCCGCTAAGCCCCATAGCCCTCTCATCTGAGGTGGGGATTACCCTTTGCACCGGCTGATAGCTCCTTGCTTTCCCATAGGGGAAGCTTGGATTTGAATACGCTCTGTTGTAGTAGCACGATATGGCAGTAGGGCTGGGTATCGTTGAAAAAAAAACCAATACCAATACCAAACCAAGTACCCTTAAAGTGATACCGATACTAATACAGTACTTCATTCGAAACGCATCTGAACTGCCGTCTCCGTTACATACGCCGTGCTCGACTTCACCACCACAGGGTGTTTGCAGCTGCTGCAGTCTTGTGGGCCAATCACACGTTGCCTTAAATCGAAGAACACTTGCGCTGATTGGCTGTCAGCAAAACCCCATACAAATAGTAATTTTCTTTTCTAGACTTTTCTGAACTCTACCGGGGGCCGAGGCGGCCACCAGGCGAGCGAGGCGGTTACGTGGCCGAGCTGCAGAGAAGTAACCAGGGAGAGCCGGTGTCGGTGCTGGAGGACCAAAATGTCCATATTTAACCTTTTCGTGGAAGGAAATGTAAAATATGAACATTCCGTGGATTCTATAAATGTAGAATGCATAAATATGCAATTGCATATATCTATCCCTCCTTCACCAGCTGCACCCTGTGGGACTTATTCCCCGTCCCTGTCCTTCTGGGCCGTCTCCGTCCTCTCCTCTTCATCTGTCCCCAGCCAGCTATTCACCCATCGCTCCTGCTCTCCCTCCTCATCCATCACTTCCTCACATCCTCTCCACAGCTGGCCATCTCTCTCTCTCCTCACCCCCTCCTCTTCCTCACTTCCTCTCCACAGCTGGCCATCTCTCTCTCTCCTCACCCCCTCCTCTTCCTCACTTCCTCTCCACAGCCGGTGTCGGTACAGGATCTACTCGGCTTACAGATTCAGCTCGGCTCGCGGTCCACAACGGGGTCTAACCCAAACCCTGATTCATATTTTTAATGTCTATCATGTGCTAGCTATCTCTGCTAGCCTGCTACATTACACCTTCAACGGCACAGCTATCTCTGCTAGCTATCTCTGCTAGCCTGCTACATTACACCTTCAACGGCACAGCTATCTCTGCTAGCTATCTCTGCTAGCCTGCTACATTACACCTTCAACGGCACAGCTATCTCTGCTAGCTATCTCTGCTAGCCTGCTACATTACACCTTCAACGGCACAGCTATCTCTGCTAGCTATCTCTGCTAGCCTGCTACATTACACCTTCAATGGCACAGCTATCTCTGCTAGCTTGCTACATTTACACCTTCAACGGCACAGCTATCTCTGCTAGCTTGCTACATTTACACCTTCAATGGCACAGCTATCTCTGCTAGCTATCTCTGCTAGCCTGCTACATTACACCTTCAACGGCACAGCTATCAATGCTAGCTATCTCTGCTAGCCTGCTACATTACACCTTCAACGGCACAGCTATCTCTGCTAGCTATCTCTGCTAGCCTGCTACATTACACCTTCAATGGCACAGCTATCTCTGCTAGCTTGCTACATTTACACCTTCAACGGCACAGCTATCTCTGCTAGCTTGCTACATTTACACCTTCAACGGCACAGCTATCTCTGCTAGCCTGCTACATTTACAGATAAGCCACATCTTACTCTCTCTCTCTCCGTCCTCCCTCCATCCCTCATTTCCTTCTCCTCCGCTTCCCCTTCGCTCTGCTTGCTCCGACCCCCACGGAATGAGGGTCTTATGAAGACAAATGGTGCCTCTCAGCTCCCTCACCCCTCTCCCATCTGCCTCCTTTGGCACTACGCAGCTGTGGCAGGGAATTCCCTTGGAATTCTCCCATAATGCCTGACAGATCCACAGGATCATCTTTTTGTCCCACAAAGAGCAAAGGAAGAACATAATATGCAGCACGGTTGACGGGAGATTCCAAAGCCCGCCGGAGCTCATCGGACCTCAATTGCAGAGGAAATGAGGGAACGGCCAAAGAGGCTATATGATAATCAAGGTTACTGGGGGTTATTCTGGCAATGCGCCTCTGATATGACACGGTAGTTAAAGAGACAATCTGATCCCAGTCAGAATCCACATCTTATTCCTATCTTGTTACAATCTGATCCCAATCAGAATCCACATCTTATTCCTATCTTGTTACAATCTGATCCCAATCAGAATCCACATCTTATTCCTATCTTGTTACAATCTGATCCCAATCAGAATCCACATCTTATTCCTATCTTGTTACACAGGCAGGCTGTGACACATGAAGGCATCCCCAAAGCTCTGTGCCAAGATCCTCTTGTTGCTTCTGCCAGGCTGATTCAAGGACACGATCACATCGTCTGCTTCAAGACGGTTCATGTTTACAATTCAATGACTTTTGTTTGTCTGCCGAATTAAAATAAATCCCCAATGAACAAACTGTACAACTCTGGATTCATGTGAGGAGAGAGAGAGAGAGAGAGAGAGAGAGAGAGACAGACAGAGAGACAGACAGAGAGACAGAGAGAGAGACAGAGAGAGAGGGAGAGAGAGAGAGACACACACACAGAGAGAGAGAGAGACAGAGAGAGAGAGAGAGACACACACACAGAGAGAGAGAGAGACACAGAGAGAGAGACACACACACACACAGAGAGAGAGACACACAGAGAGAGAGACAGAGAGAGAGAGAGAGAGAGAGAGAGAGAGATGTTTTATTCGAAAACGAAGACGGCTTCTTAAGAAAACAGCCTTTTCCGCTCAGCAAGGCACCTTGAGTTACGTACAGAGGCGGTAGTCTCTCTGTCTCTCTCTCTCTCCCCAGACTCAAACATTGAATCGCTGTGCTCTGCATACTATATAATAGAGTCTGTGCCACTTCGCACTGTTCGCACCCCCCGCTGCCATTTTGAGGGCGGGTCTAGGTGGGGTCAAAAGTGAATGACTGGCTGCTGGCAGGTCGTAGCACCAATGAGAGAGACGTTTGTTGTCAAAAGTCAAGAGTCAGCTTGGGTGGGCGCACCTGATTGCTATAGTCGTTACTGATTGGTGCCGCCAGGATTCCGGGGGAACCAATCACTGGCCAGGATTCCGAAAGCACTGGCCAGGATTCCGAAACCTTCAGGTGAATATTAAGCCCTCCGCTGCGCGTCGGGCTAAATCATTCACCTGTCGGTCATTATTTCCACAGTAATCACCGGCTCAGTATACATTATCCCTTACGTATATCATCAGCGTAAGAACTCTCATGGCTCTGGCTACAGAGCAACCCTGAAGATCCCCAAAAGTGATCAAGGACACGTCTCTTCTTCACTATCTGCTAAACTGATCCTGCATTCACAATCTCCAGTTTACACGGAGGAGGAGGCAGTTGCTATCTCATGCTCAGGCCTCTGCACTGGCTTCTGCTACACTTCGAAAGACGGTGTCCCAGTATAGTCTTCAGGGCTTCACTGACTTAACAGGTGAACAGCTTCTCAGTGGATATAGGGGGCGCTCTCTCCCTCCATGTCTTCCTTAACCCAAGGCCAAGTTGGCCCAGCTTGGCTAATTGGACGGCTCATTGTAGTTACTGAGCTGTACAATATTTCTCTTTTTCCCATATTGAAGCTGAACACATGTCAATGAGGACATGTGTGAATAGATTCCTTTGATTTCCTTTGATGTGAAGAGCAGATGCTTGAGATGCCCTTGGACTAAAGCGACGATGCCCTTGGAGCTGGTTCCATGAATGCTTCTGTTCTTTTAGCAAGAAACAGCCTTTTTACAGTGACAGCGTGTGTATGTGTTTTTTTACAGTGACAGCGTGTGTATGTGTTTTTACAGTGACAGCGTGTGTATGTGTTTTTACAGTGACAGCGTATACAGCATACAGCGTGTGTATGCGCGTGTAAAAATACATACAGTACACATACAAATACGCACGCTGTGTATGTGTACTTTTACAGTGACAGCATGTGTATGTGTGTGTCTGTGTGTGTGTTTTTACAGTGACAGCGTGTGTATGCGTATGTGTTTTTACAGTGACAGCGTGTGTATGTGTGTGTTTTTACAGTGACAGCGTGTGTATGTGTGTGTTTTTACAGTGACAGCTTGTGTATGTATGCGTATGTTTTTTTTTACAGTGACAGCGTGTGTATGTATGTTTTTTACAGTGTACACATACACGTACACATGCTGTCACTGTAAAAAACACATACACACACTGTACAGCGTGTGTATGTGTACAGTAGGCCTATGTGTGTGTATTTTTACAGCGTTTTGAGACTGACTGAGCGGTAGCGGTGTATTTCTTACAGCGTTTTGAGACTGACTGAGCGGTGTATTTCTTACAGTGTTTTGAGACTGACTGAGCGGTGTATTTCTTACAGCGTTTTGAGACTGACTGAGTGGTGTATTTCTTACAGCGTTTTGAGACTGACTGAGTGGTGTATTTCTTACAGCGTTTTGAGACTGACTGAGCGGTAGCGGTGTATTTCTTACAGCGTTTTGAGACTGACTGAGCGGTGTATTTCTTACAGCGTTTTGAGACTGACTGAGCGGTGTATTTCTTACAGCGTTTTGAGACTGACTGAGCGGTGTATTTCTTACAGCGTTTTGAGACTGACTGAGCGGTGTATTTCTTACAGCGTTTTGAGACTGACTGAGCGGTGTATTTCTTACAGCGTTTTGAGACTGACTGAGCGGTGTATTTCTTACAGCGTTTTGAGACTGACTGAGCGGTGTATTTCTTAGGCTGAGAGGGGAGGGTCCCCACTGGCAGCTGTCAGTCACCTCCCTGCGAGGGCAGATGGAGCAGGTATTTACACTTGTGAGGAATCGATGAAGTCCCCTGGGCGACATTTCAGCCCAGTGTCGGGACGGTTTGCCATGCCTCACCTCATATAGACGCACCGTTACATTAACATTCCATGTGAAGCCGTACGCTGCAACCCAACCTTCGTTCAGTTCAACTGGGAAGGAAATAATAATAATAATAACAATAATAATAATCCTGAAAGAAACTGAACTTGTACATTTTAGCCGTAGCTCGGAGTTTATTGTAAACCAGCTGCATATGTCAATAAAAGATGATAGAAGGAACTGGGGAGTGGTGTGCATTAGTTTTGTACACGCTGTAGAAAAAGCTGGACTGTGTACTGTTGTGGTAAGGATTTACGGAGTGCTTTTGGATACAACTTGGAAATATTGGTAATACATCCCCGGCTATTTTTTAAACCATGTCGTATTTTTTAACTGACAGTACTGTACAAGTTATAACACTTGACACACATAACAAAAATACAAATATCTCGTTCAAGTATGCCATGTATAAACTTTATTTATATAGCACTTATCTAAATGCATCCAATGTTTAGAAATAACAATAAATCATTTACATAAGATGATAGAAGGCAGGAAAATAATGAGAAATGCAAGAAAAGACGATAAAATCCAACATATTACGTAAAAGCAAATCTACATAAAATTGGAGTTAAGAAGTGATTAATAGATTATTATAAATTTGCAAGCCTAAATTAGATGGTAAATCATGTTAAGGCAAAGAAATTAACCTGATTACATCTCAGTAGCAGATGAAGTTGAGTTTCTCCAGGCAGTCCCAGTTTTCCCACAGTCCCTCTTTGGTCAAAGCTCCACAGCGGTGACTCCAAGTTGGACAAAGGTGGTCTTGATCTCCTCCTTGGGACCAGGCCTGGTTCTCCAGAGGCTCCCTGTTCACCCACAGCCAGCGGTCTCCCAGGTAGCACAGGCCAATCCACACACGCTCAGTGGTCTGGGGTTCCCGGATTTCCCTCTGGGCCAGAAGAAGCTCGGTCTCAGAGACCAGGCTGGTGAGGTCAGTGTGATGTTCTCTGCAGTGCTCCAGAGCCTCCTCCCAGGTCTTCTTCTCCTCCACCACCACCAGGTTCAGGCAGAAGAAAGGAAAAAGAGGATGTTTGCTAACGTCCCACCATCCAGTCTTGGTACAAAGAACAAAGAACTGTACACCTCTGAAGTTATTTGGTTCTCCATCTAAATCCCAGTTTTGGTAGGTGGTGTATCCCCCTCCTGACCACTTCCAGCCGGTGAGGTTGCTGGGTTCTCTGTAGAGACCGATCCATCCTTTGTACTTGTGTCCAGCTGAAGCCTCTCTGAGCCTGGCTTCATCTCTCTCACTGTTGATCGGGGACAGATCAGTGTGATGTTCTCTGCAGTAGCTCTGAGCATCAAACCAGTTCTTCTTCTCAGGAACATAAACATGCTTTCCGATCACACATGACACACTTGTAACTACGAGCATTGTGAAGATCACCTTCTCCATCGTAATGTAGTGCTGGATATGAAGGAGTAGGATGGACCACGTTACTTTTAGCCACTCTCGTGTTATGCAACATGCAGAGCCAGGTGACTCCACCTTACAGCATGACATCAGGCTATACCCCCTCCTCCTCCAGGTTGCCACCCCTCTCTGCCACACAGCATCCTGACCGGCTCCATCAATAACCTCCAAACAAGGTTATATGAAAATACATTTGCAATGCAAAATATATATCTATGTCTTCTTCTTCTTTTTCTTCTTCTTTAGGAAAGGTGTGGTGGAGAGACTGGGATAAACCCACGTTTCCAAAATGGTTTGCATCAGGTGGAGCCACTTGGTTACGCATACTACCAGATTCATTCAAAGTGCCATGGCTCTCTGGAGGAAAGACGTTTTCAGAACTATCCATCAGACAAGACCAGAGCAAGCAACTCATTTACGCTTCTCTTTCTAAATGCTTCAATGGAGAACTTCTTCACATTTCTAATAACTGCAACTGAGTCAACAAGCATGTTTTGGAAAGTATGTATTTGTGGGTAAATGGATGACCGAGCCTGTAGCCCAGGATTCCTGCAGAGAGAGAAACAGAGACCTGGCTCCTAACAGTAGTGAGAGGATGAAGAGGATCTCAGAGAGGCAGCAGGTGACAACCTGACACAAGAGACTTGGATATCTGTTGTCACTATAGCACCTAGACACCAAGTTCATTTGGTCCCCCCTTCCCCCAAACACACACACCCCTCTGCCACACAACATCCTGACCGGCTCCATCAATAACCTTCAAACAAGGTTATATGAAAATACATTTGCAATGCAAAATCTCGATCTACGTCTTCTTCATCTTGTTCTTCTTCTTTAGGAAAGGCATGGTGGAGAGACTGGGATACACCCAAATGTCCGAAATTGTTTGCATCAGGTGGAGCCACTTGGTTACGCGTAATACCAGATTAAGTCAAAGTACCATGGCTCTCTGGAAGAAAGACGTTTTTTCAGAACTATCCATCAGACAAGACCAGATCAGGTGGAGCGAGCCGCTCAGACTGGACTCCAGCCAAGCGGGACTCGGCCGCACCTCTGTCTCCCTCCCCCAAACACAGACACAGACGGGTCAAACGGCTCGCCAAAGGCTTTTGACTAATGCGGAAAAAAATGCAGAAAATCGAACCTGTGGTCACAACATGTGGTCGTATTTATTTTTAAACGTGCGACAATTTCGGACGAAAAATACGGACTTGGTGTGCAAAAGCCTTTACCCTCCAGTGAAATTGTATCCACTCGGCAATGGCAATGTCCCATTCAACTTCCTCTGTGACAGCAGTACAAAAGTTTAATTTAAAGAACATAAAAAGTCAGTCAGTCTTAGGGCCCTGCACAGACCTGAGCAGTTAGTACAGTATGTGTCACACGTGGACAGCTCTAAGTACGCAAGTTCACACCTGGCATCATGGGCGCTTTTGAAGGGGTGGCCCCAAAATTGCTGCCACACCATTGGCTGCCACCTTGGTGTGGGGCGGGTGTATGGCCAGCATGTTTGTTTCTACCATGCGTCTGACCCGCTTTGCCTTCAAGGGGAGAGTTGTTTTGCTGTCGAGAGAGAGAGGGGGAGAGAGGGAGAGAGAGAAGGGGGGGGGGGGGGTGGTAGTGATGCAGACTAGTCACCTTTAAGGCCTAAACATGGTCGTCCGTCCGCCTCGAATTGGAGCCGTCTCGCCGTCTGGCGGCGCCAGCGAGCCCTACATGCTCGGACGCCACTACGCCCTCCCTCCTCCCACCCTCCCTCCTCCTGTGGAAGCTCCATGTGAAAATGGCGGAGATTGTGTGCCAGGCGGTCTGAATGAAATTGAATGTAACGTTCCCAATTCTATGTATTAAATTCTAAAAAACGACCCTCAACATTTGGGAAGGCTAAGCCACACAACTAGTTTGTTATAATCTAACGTCATGCTTTGAAAGGCGACTTTACGACGATGAGCCAAGGCAACGGCCAGTCACAACTCTCGTGCAGCTGACGTCACGCACATATCGACGCCGTGAAGTCACATTTTGGAGCAGCCCCCGTCAGCCGACGGCGCCCCCTCCCCGTAGGACGGCGCTCCACCCGCCGTCATACGGGGAGGGCGGGGCGAGGCTCTGACGAACGACCATGTTTAGGCCTTTAGGTTTCAGTCACCTTTTTGATCCCAAAATAGGGCACTTAAGTGAATGACTTTTGAGTGGTCTTGTGTCTAATCTGGTATCTGTCACCTGAGTGGTCTTGTGTCTGCTCTGGTATCTGTCACCTGAGTGGTCTTGTGTCTGCTCTGGTATCTGTCACCTGAGTGGTCTTGTGTCTACTCTGGTATCTGTCACCTGAGTGGTCTTGTGTCTACTCTGGTATCTGTCACCTGAGTGGTCTTGTGTCTGCTCTGGTATCTGTCACCTGAGTGGTCTTGTGTCTACTCTGGTATCTGTCACCTGAGTGGTCTTGTGTCTGCCCTGGTATCTGTCACCTGAGTGGTCTTGTGTCTACTCTGGTATCTGTCACCTGAGTGGTCTTGTGTCTGCTCTAGGGCTGTCACTTTTCATTCGAAATTCGAATGCAACTTCGAATGTGGGGGAGGGGGTTCGTTTTCGAAATGTAATTTGAATGTTCGAATTTATTTATTAATTTTTTTTATTAAATTTTTTTTTTTTTTTTTTTTTATGAACCAAAATTAACCAACTGCTGCTTGCTGGTAATGTTAATCCCATGTCAGAAAAAGTCTCCAGATTTGTCGCGTTAGTCTCTTCTGAGAAAGATTGTCTCCAGGGTCTGAAAACTTGTCTCGAGTTGGATGCAGCCAAGTTTGTGAGGCAGTGTTGTGACTGTGAGCGTCCAAGCTAACACGTCGGGCTGATGCCCGGTGGCCTGCAGTGGGTTGCACCAGCTGTGCGTAAGTTGAAACGTAAGCTAGTTTGAACGTAAAGTCTCACTAAGTCCGAGTTTACGCACTACTAAAAATATTTGGGTTGCACCAAGTGAAATAGTTACAACGTAGGCATAAGTTAGAACTTAAAATTTAATTTACACCTACGTCTTACTAGGTGTAAAGTCCTCCGTAAAATAGCAGTTGGCACGGATTGCAACTTGGCACCGTGGCGCATCGTTGTTTTGCGTCCGCAACGCGCTCTCCGTGAAAAATTACACCCTTTGATATTTATGACTCACGCTTTTGTTTCCCACAAGCTGCAGCACTGCATACAAATTAAAATAACCGCAACAATTTAGTGAGGCAGGATGGTGGTATAGCCTACAATACTGATGAAGAGCTCACAGATAAACGTTAACAGTAATATGAACCTAAACGAACGTTACTCAATAACGTTCTCATTTGATTAGTGTTGATGAAATATGAAAGCACTAATTTGCGGTGGGCAACATGTCCTGTTTTCACTCCACTTAAACAACCGTAAATAAACATCGTTTCCACCGTGCTTTTCACTGATTGGTCACAGATACTGTACACGTCATTGTCTGCGACACTATTTTGGTTAGTATGGACTTTAGGGTCTACTAGTTAAGATGTACCTTACGTCTCCGTGGTGTAACCAAACAAAGACACAACCTAGTGTCAAACTAACTAGTTTGAACGTAGCAGTTAGTGTGGACTTTACACCCTAACTTAAGACAGAACTTACGTTCAGCTGGTGCAACAGGCTGCTGGACTGAAAAAAAAAAAAAAAAAAAAAAAATTTTTTTTTTTTTTTTTTTTTTAATTAACCAAAAAACTTCGAATATATTCGAACGAATTTCGGGGCAATTAAAGTTCGTTCGAATTTTATTTTGGGAAAAAGTGACAGCCCTAGTCTGCTCTGGTATCTGTCACCTGAGTGGTCTTGTGTCTGCCCTGGTATCTGTCACCTGAGTGGTCTTGTGTCTGCTCTGGTATCTGTCACCAGAGTAGAAAAGGCTCTGGCAGCCAGGCTGCATTTATACTGGAACAAAAGAGTTGTACTTTTTCTGGCAGAAACAAAAACAGGAGAAAACACACAGCATATGATTTCCTCCAGTCAAGAGAAGATGAGATCTAGGCCACAAAAAGTCACAAATTTGACCCCCGATCTGTTACAGAGGAAATGCAGCCCGACACCATTATATCAAATCAAATCAAAAAGGGGGGATTCTTTTAAATGTGCCCATTTACCTCCTGTGTAATTTATGTGAAATGTAATCCCATCATTGACGTCCCCTTTAACTTTCTCTGTGAGAAAACATAACGAACATGGAAATTAAAGGACTTACCCTGTTTCAAGTCTTTTAGGCTACATTTCTACTGGAACACAAATAATTGTAACAGTTACTGGCACAGATGTGATCAAAAACACGAGAAATTACATATAATTGTTTTCCCTCCAGCCAAAAGAAAATTAGATGTAACCCACCAAAAGTCATCTCTCTCTCTCTCTCTCTCTCTCTCTCTCTCTCTCTCTCTCTCTCTAGTCTGATTTTGGCAAAATAACTGAGAATCATGCCAAATTTGCAATTTGCATCAAGTTGAGTAAAAATATTACTGCAATTTACTCAAATTTCAATGAAAGAGTATGACACCTTTGACTTACCTAGTCTCAATGGGGTACTGCCCGTTGGTGTCAACCACATCACGGACACCTCTCCCCTCCTGCTGGCTGTTGCTTGTATTACATCAAATTGGGGGGGGGGGGGGGGGGGGAGCATTCTTTTTTCATTGTGGTTAAAACAATTTAGAATCACATCCAGTTTTAGTAAGAGAATCGAGTATTACAATTCCAAAAGAAGCTGTGTCAGTCTGATATAAAAAGAAAAGACAAAGGCTACTCCTTGTTTACGGATGGTGCTGTAGTTAGTTAGTTAGTTTTTTTTATTTCCGTGTCAGGCCATTTCTGGCCCATTCCACATGGGATTACAAGACACTATCACACCAAAATATATATAAACGTAAACATCCGGCTGTACCTCAATATACAAACAAAAATAAACAAAGTATATAATATATACACATTAAATGTAAATGCTGTAAATGGTGTCACAATTTCCTGGAGGGAGAACAATTTACCTGTTCCTAATGTCCATCTTGTTTTTCCAGCGTTCTTTTTGTGATGTGGTCGGGCAATGTGCTTTGCCTCTACATAAGGATGATGGAGGCTGGAAATATATTGTTTATGAGGCAACCTTTTTTCTTTGAGCTGTCGGTGCTTATTAACCTGACCCTGCCAGATGGGGGCGCTATTGTTTTCATCTGGCAGCATATAGCTGTGATGCTTGATCTTTGATCAGTAAATGGCCATTGTTGAGTGACCAAACTTTGTGGTTGTTTCCCCTCGCAGTTTACTGAATATAACACTATTTTACATTGATTTGAATACCAAATGAAGTGCGAGGACACATTTGTAATCACAGACAAGGACTCTTATTATGTTGTATATTAGTGTCTGCTAAGGTGCTGGCGTCAACATCAAATAAATAAATAAATCAAGGAATAAAGAAAGAAGGAACTTCAACACCCGTAGATCTATGCAAATTTTAATATAACAAAGTGCTACATCAAATCAAGCCAAGTCGGCACACAATCATCAGGAAGAAGATATCTGAACTCAGATGTGAATAAATGTGAGGATATCTGCTTTTAGGTTTATGCTCAACTGGCACATTCACGAAAAAAGTTCAATCAAATTGACAAAACACAGAAATCACAGGTACTCAGTGGAATTAATGGAATCAATCATAAATCAATAGAATCAAATACATGTAACAAGAAGGTACTTTTATAATTAAAGGTTCAAGCAAACTTTTGTGGTCACATGCACACAAGGAGGAAGGCTAAACAAGTATTATGCATTGTGATATATTAACTCTCCACTAAATATCTGATAGATCACTCAAACCTCAATTAGCTATCTTGTCTCAATTGTAAAACCTTTACTTTGTTATAGGCCACCAAATCTGTGCCAGAGTGTAATTCTCTTTGAGCTAGTCTCAGTAGCAGATGAAGTTGAGTTTCTCCAGGCAGTCCCAGTTTTCCCACAGTCCCTCTTTGGTCAAAGCTCCACAGCGGTGACTCCAAGTTGGACACAGGTGGTCTTGATCTCCTCCTTGGGACCAGGCCTGGTTCTCCAGAGGCTCCCTGTTCAACCACAGCCAGCGGTCTCCCAGGTAACACAGGCCGATCCACACGCGCTCAGTGGTCTGGGCTTCCCAGATTTCCCTCTGGGCCAGAAGAAGCTCAGTCTCAGAGACCAGGCTGGTGAGGTCAGTGTGATGTTCTCTGCAGTGCTCCAGAGCCTCCTCCCAGGTCTTCTTCTCCTCCACCACCACCAGGTTCAGGCAGAAGAAATGAAAAAGAGGACGTGGCACAACGTCATGCCATCCATTCTTGGTCCAAACAACAAAGTACTCCTCATCTTTCTTGTTATTTGGTTGTCCAGAATCCCAGTTTTGGTAGGTAGTGTATCCCCCTCCTGACCATTTCCAGCCGGTGACGTTGCTGGGTTCTCTGTGGAGACCGATCCATCCGTGTCTAGCTGAAGCCTCTCTGAGCCTGGCTTCATCTCTCTCACCGTTGATCGGGGACAGATCAGTGTGATGTTCTCTGCAGTAGCTCTGAGCATCAAACCAGTTCTTCTTCTCAGATACATAAACATGCTTTCCGATCACACATGACAGACTTGTAACTACGAGCATTGTGAAGATCACCTTCTCCATCGTAAAGTAGTGCTGGATATGAAGGAGTAGGATGGACCACGTTACTTTTAACCACTCTCGTGTTATGCAACATGCAGAGCCAGGTGACTCCACCTTACAGCATGACATCAGGCTATACCCCCTCCTCCCCCAGGTTGCCACCCCTCTCTGCCACACAGCATCCTGACCGGCTCCATCAATAACCTCCAAACAAGGTTATATGAAAATACATTTGCAATGCAAAATATCTATCTACGTCTTCTTCTTCTTCTTCTTCTTCTTTAGGAAAGGTGTGGTGGAGAGACTGGGATACACCCACATTTCCAAAATTGTTTGCATCAGGTGGAGCCACTTGGTTACGCATACTACCAGATTAATTCAAAGTGCCATGGCTCTCTGGAGGAAAGACCTTTTCAGAACTATCCATCAGACAAGACCAGAGCAAGCAACTCATTTACACTTCTCTTTCTAAATGCTTCAATGGAGAACATCTTCACATTTCTAATAACTGCAACTGAGTCAACAAGCATGTTTTGGAAAGTATGTATTTGTGGGTAAATGGATGACCGAGCCTGTAGCCCAGGATTCCTGCAGAGAGAAAAACAAAGACTCGGCTCCTAACAGTAGTGAGAGGATGAAGAGGATCTCAGAGAGGCAGCAGGTGACAACCTGACACAAGAGACTTGGATATCTGTTGTCACTATAGCACCTAGTCACCAAGTTAATTTGGTCCCCCCTTCCCCCAAACACACACACCCCTCTGCCACACAACATCCTGACCGGCTCCATCAATAACCTTCAAACAAGGTTATATGAAAATACATTTGCAATGCAAAATCTCGATCTACGTCTTCTTCATCTTGTTCTTCTTCTTTAGGAAAGGTGTGGTGGAGAGACTGGGATACACCCAAATGTCCGAAATTGTTTGCATCAGGTGGAGCCACTTGGTTACGCGTAATACCAGATTAAGTCAAAGTACCATGGCTCTCTGGAAGAAAGACGTTTTTTCAGAACTATCCATCAGACAAGACCAGATCAGGTGGAGCGAGCCGCTCATTGCCTTTCTAAACATCAGGGGTCTTTGTTAAGAAACAACTGGATATGAGCCGTTTTTTCTGCCAGTGGGCGGGGGGGGGGGGGCGGCGCGGTAGCATCTATCGAAAACAAGAAATGTGATAGGAAGCAGCTGTAGCTATGAGGCAGTCAAAATAGTGGTCGCACCGTCGTCAATCACTGTGGGTGATCTATTTTACAAGTGGCAACTAGTCATATCTGACTAGTTTTAAATGTAGGCTATTTCTCCCCACAAAACTTTGATAGCCTATCAGTCAGTCAGCTCCTATCCTCTCCGCAGTGGAGAGGCACACAACACTGCCTGCTGATATAATTGGCTGCATCACGTTAGCGACAAATCTGGAGACTTCAAAAAGCATGCCGTTGGTTTTAACGGAGTCCATTCCAACGAGGGGTGGCAATGTGCCAAAAAATGAGCGCTTCACATTGCTACATAAAGCAGGCGCAGCCCAGTCAAAATAGTGGTCGGACTGTCGTCAATCACTGTGGGTGATTTATTTTACAAGTGGCATTTCAAGTCATATCTAACTAGTTTTCAATGTATTTCTCCCCACACAAGTTAGGCTTTTTCTGACATGGGAGCAAGCAAGCAGCAGCAGCAGCAGACCTGATGCACTGGACCTGCCTGGCTGCAGCTGAAGCGCATTGGCCAAACAATCAATCAATCCGTTTTTGCAGCACTTGAGGAAACCGTGAGTTTGCTCGTTGATATAAGCGATTGCCCGAACGATTCATTAATTAATAAACTAGTGAACGTGAAGTGAGTCAGAGCCACACCTGCCCACTACGGATATGCGGATAATATCCTGCCAGCTGTTTAACATGAGCTGCGATTGCGTGGAAGCGGATCTTATACCGCTGGTCGAGGTAGATAAGATACGGACTCGCGGGAGTGCGCGTAGGCCGGCTAATTGTTGTTTAACATGCAGGCCAACCGGCTAGGTGCAGGTTATAATACGGATTCCACTGCATGTTAAGAAGTGGCTTCAGACTGGACTCTAGCCGAGCGGGACTCGGCCGCACCTCTGTCTCCCTCCCCCAAACACAGACACAGACGGGTCAAACGGCTCGCCAAAGGCTTTTGACTAATGCGGAAAAAAACGCAGAAAATCGAAGCTGTTAAAAAAACCTTTAACTCATTGAGTGCCAGCCACTTTTGGAGAACGGACGCTCCCAGTGCCAGAGTTTCAGAGCGTTTTCAGTGATTTCTCGAGGCCTACAGAATATTGTGTGATATTGTGATGTAAACACCGAACACGCCCAAAGAACGAGGAGACTCTCTTCTATCATCAGCAAAAAAAAGTTTATTGATATCATTTTCCGTTCTTTAGTTATCAGCCGGAGAAGATAGGTGGATTTCAGCAAAAACACACGTTTCAATTTAGAAGCTGAGATATTCAGCCTTTTGTGAAATGAAGCATTTCAAGCACATCACTGACTCTGAAGCTAATATTTTCTGATGTGACACCTCAAAAATAATTTCCTTCAATAAAACAGTGAAAACAAAGGAATTTTGTTTGGCCAAATAATATTTTTTAGCTGCAACCAGCAGCGCTGGCCCCTGCGTGCGCAGACCCTACACCTTCTTGCTGGTCTTGATTTACTGCTGGTGGGCATCAGATATTCTAGCTTGTTTGCCTGTCTCTGTCCATCGAGCCTGCTGTCTGGGTCTGTGTTTACTGTCAATGGTTGTATGCTGCCCTGTGTGCCCCACCCCCCTCCTCCTCCTCCGTGGGAGTGTCTCTGGTGGCTCTGCTGCGTTTGCTCTGCGTTTGCTCTGCACTGAAAAGTGCGCTGCATCCCCCCGCTTTTTCACAGCGTGTCGCCGGCTCCCAGCTGAGAATAATGTAACTTTTCAGAAAGACGCTGGTGTCGGCAACTAAATCATGTGGAGAGGCTATCGCAGCGGAGACGGAGGGGCTCAATTGTGGCAGCAGATTGGCTGCTGCAGGCACAGCTAACGTTATGCTTCATGCATATCGATGCATACCGATGCGATTTCCGTTTCCCCATGACTTCTTCTCTGTTTTTTCCTCGCCTTTTTCTAATCTGGAGAGCACTGTCGCCACCTAATGGGTCGGTAAAATAGCTTTTACACATTCAACATCCACCATACTTTCACAGGAGATGGATCAGGCTTTGATGCACGTCCCACCGTCAAAAAACGCAATTGACGACTTTAGTCGTCTTTGGCACTCAACGTTACTATTTGAATTGACGACTATAGTCGTCATTGGCACTCAATGAGTTAATGACGGACGAAAGTTTCGGAGTCAGTGTGTAAACGTGAGTGACACAACATGTGGTCGTATTTATTTTTAAACGTGCGACAATTTCGGATGAAAAATACGGACTTGGTGTGCAAAAGCCTTTACCCTCCAGTGAAATTGTATCCACTCAGCAATAGCAATGTCCCATTCAACTTCCTCTGTGACAGCAGTACAAAAGTTTAATTTAAAGAACATAAAAAGTCAGTCAGTCTTAGGGCCCTGCACAGACCTGAGCAGTTAGTATGTGTCACACGTGGACAGCTCTAAGTACGCAAGTTCACGCCTGGCATCATGGGCGCTTTTGAAGGGGTGGCCCCAAAATTGCTGCCACACCATTGGCTGCCACCTTGGTGTGGGGCGGGTGTATGGCCAGCATGTTTGTTTCTACCATGTGTCTGACCGCTTTGCCTTCAAGGGGAGAGTTGTTTTGCTGTCGAGAGAGAGAGGGGGAGAGAGGGAGAGAAGGGGGGGGGCAGTGATGCAAACTAGTCACCTTTAGGTTTCAGTCACCTTTTTGATCCCAAAATAGGGCACTTAAGTGAATGACTTTTGAGTGGTCTTGTGTCTACTCTGGTATCTGTCACCTGAGTGGTCTTGTGTCTGCTCTGGTATCTGTCACCTGAGTGGTCTTGTGTCTGCGATGGTATCTGTCACCTGAGTGGTCTTGTGTCTGCTCTGGTATCTGTCACCTGAGTGGTCTTGTGTCTGCCCTGGTATCTGTCACCTGAGTGGTCTTGTGTCTGCTCTGGTATCTGTCACCTGAGTGGTCTTGTGTCTGCCCTGGTATCTGTCACCTGAGTGGTCTTGTGTCTGCTCTGGTATCTGTCACCTGAGTGGTCTTGTGCCTGCCCTGGTATCTGTCACCTGAGTGGTCTTGTGTCTGCCCTGGTATCTGTCACCTGAGTGGTCTTGTGTCTGCCCTGCTATCTATCACCTGAGTGGTCTTGTGTCTGCTCTGGTATCTGTCACCAGAGTAGAAAAGGCTCTGGCAGCCAGGCTGCATTTATACTGGAACAAAAGAGTTGTACTTTTTCTGGCAGAAACAAAAACAGGAGAAAACACACAGCATATGATTTCCTCCAGCCAAGAGAAGATGAGATCTAGGCCACAAAAAGTCACAAATTTGACCCCCGATCTGTTACAGAAGCCCTTTTCCCACATGCGCTTTGTACCGCAAAATGACCGGAATGTGGTCTAATGCCTGCATGTGAGAAAGGCGCCATGCCGGTATAAGCGCGACCCCGTCGTCCCCGACATTTCACCACTTTCGACCTAGTCAGAAGAGCGGTATGCTCTTAAGGGGACGCAAGTGGAAACGGTTCCAGTCATTTTCCGCGACAGCGGTCCTTCAATCATGGGCGAGGAGTAGCCTACACACGTTGCTTAATGTTCCAGCGGGCATAATCTAATCATTCGCGCACATTAAAGCAAACTGGCGAAATGATCTTGTGATAGCCTAATAAGAGCAGTAGCCTATGTCAGCTTGCTGATTTCCGAAGGCAACCCCGGACACATCAAACGAAGCCAGTCTGCTTTCTCTACATACATACAAGCGTTGAGCAGCTTGCAAGCCTTTCTCGCTGTGTCTGTCAGTGGCTGCTGCTCTCGAGCAGAGAGGGGAGGGGGAAATCGGCTGTGTTGATTACGCTGGCGGCTTGACGCTGCTCTTAAGTCAAACGAGTGTGATTTATTGTGTGACAACTGACAAGCGAACTTATTTCGAGTTTTGCCGACCCCCCAAATAAGCTCCCCCCTCCCCCCGCCCCCCCAACATACAGGTAAATTCGCTGATAGATTCCCACATGCGCGAGCCGAAGTGTGAAGGGAAATGTCCGATATTGACTTACAGGTAATTTTCCGGTATGCATGTGGGAAAAGGGCTAGAGGAAATGCAGCCCGACACCATTATATCAAATCAAATCAAAAAGGGGGGACTATCACACCAAAATATATATAAACGTAAACATCCGGCTGTACCTCAATATACAAACAAAAATAAACAAAGTATATAATATATACACATAAATGTAAATGCTGTAAATGGTGGCGCAATTTCCTGGAGGGAGAACAATTGACCTGTTCTGAATGTCCATCTTGTTTTTCCAGCGTTCTTTTTGTGATGTGGTCGGGCAATGTGCTTTGCCTCTACATAAGGATGATGGAGGCTGGAAATATATTGTTTATGAGGCAACCTTTTTCTTAGAGCTGTCGGTGCTTATTAACCTGACCCTGCCAGATGGGGGCGCTATTGTTTTCATCTGGCAGCATATAGCTGTGATGCTTGATCTTTGATCAGTAAATGGCCATTGTTGAGTGACCAAACTGTGTGGTTCTTTCCCCTCGCAGTTTACTGAATATAACACCATTTATTATTTTACATTGATTTGAATACCAAATGAAGTGCGAGGACACATTTGTAATCACAGACAAGGACTCTTATTATGTTGTATATTAGTGTCTGCTAAGGTGCTGGCGTCAACATCAAATAAATAAATAAATCAAGGAATAAAGAAAGAAGGAACTTCAACACCCGTAGATCTATGCAAATTTTAATATAACAAAGTGCGACATCAAATCAAGCCAAGTCAGCACACAATCATCAGGAAGAAGATGATATAACTCAGATGTGAATAAATGTGAGGATATCTGCTTTTAGGTTTATGCTCAACTGGCACATTCACGAAAAAAGTTAAATCAAATTCACAAAACACAGAAATCACAGGTACTCGGTGGAATTAATGGAATCAATCATAAATCAATAGAATCAAATACATGTAACAAGAAGGTACTTTTATAATTAAAGGTGCAAGCAAACTATTGTAGTCAAATGCACACAAGGAGGAAGGCTAAACAAGTATTATGCATTGTGATATATTAACTCTCCACTAAATATCTGATAGATCACTCAAACCTCAATTAGCTATCTTGTCTCAATTGTAAAACCTTTACTTTGTTATAGGCCACCAAATCTGTGCCAGAGTGTAATTCTCTTTGAGCTAGTCTCAGTAGCAGATGAAGTTGAGTTTCTCCAGGCAGTCCCAGTTTTCCCACAGTCCCTCTTTGGTCAAAACTCCACAGCGGTGACTCCAAGTTGGACACAGGTGGTCTTGATCTCCTCCTTGGGACCAGGCCTGGTTCTCCAGAGGATCCCTGTTCACCCACAGCCAGCGGTCTCCCAGGTAACACAGGCCGATCCACACACGCTCAGTGGTCTGGGCTTCCCAGATTTCCCTCTGGGCCAGAAGAAGCTCAGTCTCAGAGACCAGGCTGGTGAGGTCAGTGTGATGTTCTCTGCAGTGATCCAGAGCCTCCTCCCAGGTCTTCTTCTCCTCCACCACCACCACCAGGTTCAGGCAGAAGAAATGAAAAAGAGGACGTGGCACAACGTCATGCCATCCATTCTTGGTCCAAACAACAAAGTACTCATGATCTTTCTTGTTATTTGGTTCTCCAGAAGCCCAGTTTTGGTAGGTAGTGTATCCCCCTCCTGACCACTTCCAGCCAGTGAGGTTGCTGGGTTCTCTGTGGAGACCGATCCATACTTTGTACTTGTGTCCAGCTGAAGCCTCTCTGAGCCTGGCTTCATCTCTCTCACTGTTGATCGGGGACAGATCAGTGTGATGTTCTCTGCAGTAGCTCTGAGCATCAATCCAGGTCATGCGTTGAGATATATAAACATGCTTTCCGATCACACATGACACACTTGTAACTACGAGCATTGTGAAGATCACCTTCTCCATCGTAATGTAGTGCTGGATATGAAGGAGTAGGATGGACCACATTACTTTTAACCACTCTCGTGTTATCCAACATGCAGAGCCAGGTGACTCCACCTTACAGCATGACATCAGGCTATACCCCCTCCTCCTCCAGGTTGCCACCCCTCTCTGCCACACAGCATCCTGACCGGCTCCATCAATAACCTCCAAACAAGGTTATATGAAAATACATTTGCAATGCAAAATATCTATCTACGTCTTCTTCTTCTTCTTCTTTAGGAAAGGCGTGGTGGAGAGACTAGGATACACCCAAATGTCCGAAATTGTTTGCATCAGGTGGAGCCACTTGGTTACGCGTAATACCAGATTAAGTCAAAGTACCATGGCTCTCTGGAAGAAAGACGTTTTTTCAGAACTATCCATCAGACAAGACCAGATCAGGTGGAGCGAGCCACTCAGACTGGACTCCAGCCGAGCGGGACTCGGTCGCACCTCTGTCTCCCTCCCCCAAACACAGACACAGACGGGTCAAACGGCTCGCCAAAGGCTTTTGACTAATGCGGGAAAAAATGCAGAAAATCGAACCTGTGGTCACAACATGTGGTCGTATTTATTTTTAAACGTGTGACAATTTCGGACGAAAAATACGGAGTTGGTGTGCAAAAGCCTTTACCCTCCAGTGAAATTGTATCCACTCAGCAATAGCAATGTCCCATTCAACTTCCTCTGTGACAGCAGTACAAAAGTTTAATTTAAAGAACATAAAAAGTCAGTCAGTCTTACGCCCTGCACAGACCTGAGCAGTTAGTAACTTAGTATGTGTCACAAGTGGACAGCTCTAAGTACGCCAGTTCATACTCTCTCTCTCTCTCTCTCTCTCTCTCTCTCTCTCTCTCTCTCTCTCTCTCTCTCTCTCTCTCTCATCTCTATAGTCTGATTTTGGCAAAATAACTGAGAATCATGCCAAATTTGCAATTTGCATCAAGTTTAGTAGAAATATTACTGCAATTTACTCAAATTTCAATGAAAGAGTATGACACCTTTGACTTACCTAGTCTCAATGGGGTACTGCCCGTTGGTGTCAACCACATCACGGACACCTCTCCCCTCCTGCTGGCTGTTGCTTGTATTACATCAAATTGGGGGGGGGGGCATTGTGGTTAAAACAATTTAGAATCACGTCCAGTTTTAGTAAGAGAATCCAGTATTAAAATTCCAAAAGAAGCTGTGTTAGTCTGATATAAAAAGAAAAGACAAAGGCTACTCCTTGTTTACGGATGGTGCTGTAGTTAGTTAGTTAGTTTGTTTTTTTATTTCCGTGTCATGCCATTTCTGGCCCATTCCACATGGGATTACAAGACACTATCACACCAAAATATATATAAACGTAAACATCCGGCTGTACCTCAATATACAAACAAAAATAAACAAAGTATATAATATATACACATAAATGTAAATGCTGTAAATGGTGGCGCAATTTCCTGGAGGGAGAACAATTGACCTGTTCCTAATGTCCATCTTGTTTTTCCAGCGTTCTTTTTGTGATGTGGTCGGGCAATGTGCTTTGCCTCTACATAAGGATGATGGAGGCTGGAAATATATTGTTTATGAGGCAACCTTTTTTCTTTGAGCTGTCGGTGCTTATTAACCTGACCCTGCCAGATGGGGGCGCTATTGTTTTCATCTGGCAGCATATAGCTGTGATGCTTGATCTTTGATCAGTAAATGGCCATTGTTGAGTGACCAAACTTTGTGGTTCTTTCCCCTCGCAGTTTACTGAATATAACACTATTTTACATTGATTTGAATACCAAATGAAGTGCGAGGACACATTTGTAATCACAGACAAGGACTCTTATTATGTTGTATATTAGTGTCTGCTAAGGTGCTGGCGTCAACATCAAATAAATAAATAAATCAAGGAATAAAGAAAGAAGGAACTTCAACACCCGTAGATCTATGCAAATTTTAATATAACAAAGTGCGACATCAAATCAAGCCAAGTCAAAAGTCAGCCAAGTCGGCACACAATCATCAGGAAGAAGATATCTGAACTCAGATGTGAATAAATGTGAGGATATCTGCTTTTAGGTTTATGCTCAACTGGCACATTCACGAAAAACGTTAAATCAAATTCACAAAACACAGAAATCACAGGTACTCAGTGGAATTAATGGAATCAATCATAAATCAATAGAATCAAATACATGTAACAAGAAGGTACTTTTATAATTAAAGGTGCAAGCAAACTTTTGTGGTCACATGCACACAAGGAGGAAGGCTAAAAAAGTATTATGCATAATTGTGATATATTAACTCTCCACTAAATATCTGATAGATCACTCAAACCTCAATTAGCTATCTTGTCTCAATTGTGAAACCTTTACTCTGTTATAGGCCACCAAATCTGTGCCAGAGTGTAATTCTCTTTGAGCTAGTCTCAGTAGCAGATGAAGTTGAGTTTCTCCAGGCAGTCCCAGTTTTCCCACAGTCCCTCTTTGGTCAAAGCTCCACAGCGGTGAGTCCAGGTTGGACACAGGAGGTCTTGATCTCCTCCTTGGGACCAGGCCTGGTTCTCCAGAGGATCCCTGTTCACCCACAGCCAGCGGTCTCCCAGGTAACGCAGGCCGATCCACACGCGCTCAGTGGTCTGGGCTTCCCGGATTTCCCTCTGGGCCAGAAGAAGCTCAGTCTCAGAGACCAGGCTGGTGAGGTCAGTGTGATGTTCTCTGCAGTGCTCCAGAGCCTCCTCCCAGGTCTTCTTCTCCTCCACCACCACCAGGTTCAGGCAGAAGAAAGGAACGAGATCACTTGGGCCAATGTCCCACCATCCAGTCTTGGTACAAATAACAAAGATCTGTACACCTCTGTAGTTATTTGGTTCTCCATCTAAATCCCAGTTTTGGTAGGTGGTGTATCCCCCTCCTGACCACTTCCAGCCGGTGAGGTTGCTGGGTTCTCTGTGGAGACCGATCCATCCGTGGTACTTGTGTCCAGCTGAAGCCTCTCTGAGCCTGGCTTCATCTCTCTCACTGTTGATCGGGGACAGATCAGTGTGATGTTCTCTGCAGTAGCTCTGAGCATCAAGCCAGTTCTTCTTCTCAGGAACATAAACATGCTTTCCGATCACACATGACACACTTGTAACTACGAGCATTGTGAAGATCACCTTCTCCATCGTAAAGTAGTGCTGGATATGAAGGAGTAGGATGGACCACGTTACTTTTAACACGTTCAGTGCCAGCGACGCCATATGGCGTCATTAGAAATTTACCGTACAGTGCCAGCGACGCCAAATGGCGTCATAACTCCAAATTGTTTTTTTGACGGGGGGGTGTCGATCTAAGCTTCTTACGTCGCCTCTAACAATATTGTAGCTATTGGAGGTCGATAACCTATTTTACAAACCCATTAGGTGGCGACAGCACTCTCCTGATCAGAGAAAAAGGAGCCAAACACACAGAAATAGTCACTGGGGAAAATGAGGAAATCGCATCGCATCCGTCCGTATGCATCGACGTGCCTCCATAAACGAGCACAACGCCAGCTGTGCCCCCAGCAGCAGCATCCGCTGTCACAACTGAGCACCTCCATGTACGCTGCAACAGCACATTCACATAATCAGCCTTATTATTCCGAACTGGAAGCATGCCAGCCCGTGACAAACACACGCGGAACCAAAAAGCTGAATGTCGCGCACCATTCACTGTGTGTGCGCAGCAAACTCAGCAGAGACTGAGAGCCACCAGACACATAAGACACACCCAGGAGGCGTGTGCAGTTGAGGGGGGGGGGGGGGGGAGCATGCAGAGCAGCAGAGCAGCATACACTTCACCCAGACAGACCCAGACATCAGAAAATTAGCTTCAGAGTCAGTGATGTGCTTGAAATGTTTAATTTCACAAAAGGCTCATTATCTCAGCTCGTAGAAAAAAAGGGATGTTTTTGCTTCAATCAAGCTATCTTCTCCGGCTCATAACTAAAGAACGGAAAATGGGATCAATAAACTTTTTTTTGCAGGTGATAGAAGAGAGTCTCATCGTTATTTGTGCGTGTTCAGTGTTTACATAGTAATTATTAAAAAAATTATATGACTGTTTTAAAATGCATTGCGGCCTATGTGGCACAGCAAGCAACCTTTTGCCCAAGGGCCGTGGCACTCAAAGTGTTAACCACTCTCGTGTTATGCAACATGCAGAGCCAGGTGACTCCACCTTACAGCATGACATCAGGCTATATACACACAACAGACACACACACACACACACACACGCTTATATGAAAATACATTTGCAATGCAAAACATGCACATCATTACATTCTTCATCTTTTTCTACATCACCTGTTTTTCATCTTTTCTATCTGAATGTTGCTTTTCTCTTAATTAATTCTTGAATTCATGTGTTTGTAAGGTTTGTGTGTCTTTGGAGGAGAGATGTGGTGGGGAGATAGGATACACACCCAAATGTCAGAAATGGTTTGCGTGAGGTGGAGCCACTGAGTTACTACTGCTCAGTAGCTCTGATCATCAGTCCACGTCTTCTTCTCAGGTACATACACATGCTGTCCAATGATGCCATAAACAGCTGACTGACAATCATGAAGATGCTCTTCTTCTCCATGGTCATTGCCCTGTGCCCCTGATTGAGGTTGCTCAGATGTGTCTGCTCTGTCTAGTGGAGTCACTGAACCCTCCTCTGGGTTTATTTCCGTATCGCTTCGCACTATGTAAAAACCATCTGGTCAATTTAACATCCAAATAGAAATGCAAATAGCGATCAAAATCAGGACAAACATTCAACTAGGGATGTTCATCAATTATCGAAAATCGATAATCGATCGTTAAGGATTGGAATCGATCCTGTGGCATTTGGATCGATTTTTTAATTATTAAAAAAAAAAAAAAAAAAAAAAAAAAAAATTTTTTTTTTGGACTAGGTTTGGGTGGAATTCGTTCCTCCTCGCCCCACTCCATTGCACAGCCGACTAACGTGAGGTGGAGCTTCATATAGTCTCTAGTTTTCTGGCTGGGCATGGGCCTTTGTGCCAACAAAACTGTTTTAAACATGAGAAATTCACACCGGCATGCGCCGGGGACAGCAGTGTTGAAGAGGAGACACATTGAAATAAAGAGTTCATTGAGGAGAACACGTTGTCTTTCGTATTTTCTGCCATAGGCATTCATTTTGTTAAAAAAAAAAAAAAAAAAAAAAAAAAAAAAAATGAAAATATTGAAAATTTTCTAAGTATTAATAAAATCGATAATCGATAATTGATCGTTAATTCTCACCGATTATCGATTTTGGAAAATTTTCAAAATGAACATCCCTACATTCAACACAGTAGTTAAGTTGTGTTTTCTACATTTGAGTGGTGTCATGGAGTTGTATCTCCTGAAGTATCTTCATCACCTTTCGTACTGCCTCACCATATTCATCTTCATTGAACATTTGCATTTGTGAAAAATGTTGACAATAGCTTATATTCTTTTTGCAAGGACAACATTGAGTGACCCTCATCAAGAGTGCATCCAGGCTCATAAATCAGGGGTTCCCAACCTTTTTTGTGTGAAGAACCAGTAGTCTCTTAGAACAGACGAGTTGGCTTCCGCAATTTTCAAATGCTCTCGCCATACCGTCTGTACGTTAGACCCCCAGAACGTGCACAAGGAAGTAGTGAAAAAAACCTTCAGACCGGAAGGAAGTTCGACGGAATCTGACCAATCACGACACGCGTGTCCACGAAAAATATGTTCCCCCCGGAAACTTAAACCGATGCAGGTTGCTAATGCTAGCAGTGCTTTAGAATTACCATGGAAGCTACGCCGACGAAACCGGTGAAAGAAGACCCTGATAGACGTAAACGATGTATCCGCGGCTTGGAGGAACCTCGTGCAAGACGTGCACTTATTCCAGAGTTAAACGAAAGTGATGAGGTAAGTTGCTAACGTTACTGAGCTTATCGTTCGTCTTACTAATCAGCGTTAGCTAACGATAGCTACAGCAGTATACAGCTAGTTAGCTAATGTTAAATTCTGATTGGACGAATGAGCGGAAGTCCCGCCTTTCAACTTCCTCTTCCGTTTGGTGCATGATTCTCCCCCACGAAGTACAGACTGTATATAGCTGCATCCGCCGGATGTAGATAAGACAGTCTGTTTTAAGAGACTAAAGAACCAGTAGATACATGAAAAAAAGATCACATTTTAGATCACATCCCTGGTCATAGAGTGCACCTACTTAACAATGTATGCCAAGAAAATCACACAAATCCAATTTCTTTCGTTCTTCCACATCAAAGGTCAACCATGTTATATTCATTCTTAACTAAATCTACGGTGTGCTTACATCAGCTATACTATCACATTTCAACCAATAAAATCATGACATGACAGCTGTCAATCAATCTTCATGACGCATAGCACATGGGCAGATTTTGCTAGCCCATAAATGTTACTAGCGATACACTTCGCAAAAATAAAATGAATGGTAGGCTAAATGTCTTCATCGAATTTAGATGCAAAGGACATGTAATTGTCTCTATGCGTTTGTAAGGTTTGTGTGTGTTTCCTGGAGGAGAGGTGTGGTGGGGAGATAGGATAGACCCAAAATGTCAGAAATTGTTTGTGTCAGAGTTACTTATGTTTTCTGCAGGAGCTTTGAGCATCAGTCCACGTCTTCTTATCAGGTACATAAACATGCTTTCCAATAAACAGCTGTATGAATGACAATCATGAGGATGCTCTTCTTCTCCATGATCATTGCCATGTGCCCCTGAATGAGGTTGCTCAGATGTTTCTGCTCTGTCTAGTGGAGTCACTGAACCCTCTGGGTTTATTTCCATATGCTTTGCTTCACACTATGTAATGGATCTTCATGGTCAATTTAACATCCAAATAGAGATGCAAATAACAATAAAAATCAGGACAAACATTCAACACAGTAGTTGGTTAGTGGAGCCAGACACGCACACACACACACACACACGCACACACACACGCCACACACACACACACACACACACACACACACGAGTCCCGCACACTGTCCAATCTTGCAATAAAGATTTATTCTGTGAAGTTTCGGTCTGTGACCTTTTTCAAACAAAAATAATTATAAAAATGTTTTCAATATCTGCTCATCCAGTTATAGTGTCTGCTAAGGTGCTGGAGTCAACATAAAATCAATAAATAAATCAAGGAATAAAGAAAGAAGGAACTTCAACCGCCGTAGATCTATGCAAATTTTAATATAACAAAGTGCGACATCAAATCAAGCCAAGTCAGCACACAATCATCAGGAAGAAGATGATATAACTCAGATGTGAATAAATGTGAGGATATCTGCTTTTAGGTTTATGCTCAACTGGCACATTCCAAATAGAAAACAAATGGACCTTAATTCCCCCGTCATCTAAGGTTAACCGAAAAAGTTCAATCAAATTCACAAAACACAGAAATCACAGGTACTCAGTGGAATTAATGGAATCAATCATAAATCAATAGAATCAAATACATGTAACAATAAGTAGGTACTTTTATAATTAAAGGTGCAAGCAAACTTTTGTGGTCACATGCACACAAGGAGGAAGGCTAAACAAGTATTATGTATTGTGATATATTAACTCTCCACTAAATATCTGATAGATCACTCAAACCTCAATTAGCTATCTTGTCTCAATTGTAAAACCTTTACTTTGTTATAGGCCACCAAATCTGTGCCAGAGTGTACCGTAAATTCCGGACTATAAGACGCACCGGTGTATAAGCCGCGGGACCAAAATTGACTATTTTTTTCTTCTATAAGCCGCACCGGACTATAAGCCGCGGGTGTTTTGATGTTTAATTACCATATGAAAGGGTTCGTGCACAGAGAGGAATGTCGGGAAAGCGATGGCTGTTTGGGGAAGCTCCCATTTATTAACATTTCAACAAAACAAAACAAAAGTCAGGTCACTAATCCCCAGACAAAATCACACAACAATAGGCTATATGTGCAGCAAACCTGTAACCAGAGAAGTCAAGTCACTAATCCTCGTCTTCCTCTTCTTCCTGCGTACTGAAACCACCAAAGTCCTCATCTTCAGTGTCGGAAACGAACAGGTTCAGGGTGGCTTCGTCAACCACTCTCCTCTCTCCTTCAGGTGCCATGGCACGAGTCCGATACCTCACGAGTCCGACACCTCACGAGTCCGAAAAAAGAGGCTAACTTCCCCCAGACCCTAACCCAAAACCTAACCTCTCCCACCCCCACGCCTAAACCTAACATCCCCCAGACCCTAACCCAAAACCTAACCTCTCCCACCCCCACGCCTAAACCTAACCTCCCCCAGACCCTAACCCAAAACCATGAGGTGTCGGACTCGTGAGGTATCGGACTCATGAGGTATCGGACTAGGGGGCAGTCCCCGTGGCGGTGATCCTCTTCATCCCGCAGCAGTCCAGCGTTTTGGAACCCGTTGGTAATTGTGGATGTTTTCACACTCCTATAATATTCCGTGATCTTCCTTTGTGTGAATTCGCCGAAGTTTGTGATTTTCTCCTGGTAGTCGGGAGGGAGTTGTTCAGTAGTTCTCCCCCGGACGGACAGTCCCTTTTGCCCAGGTTACGCGCGGCTGCTCTGTTTGATCGGCGGCTGCTCTCTTTTAATGCGAGATTGACTGCTTTCAACTTGAAAGCTGCCTCGTGTTTCTGCGTACCTTCCCCATGGTAAGTGAGAGTGTTGCTTCTACTGCTCGTCTTGTTGTGAATATTCCTTGATCTTCCTTTGTGTGAATTCGCCGAAGTTTGTGATTTTCTCCTGGTAGTCGGGGGAGGGAGTTGTTGCCCGAGTGGCCGTTTGCTTACCGTAATTACCATATGTAAGTGGTCACGCACAGAGGGGATTGTCGGGAAGAGATGGCTGTTTGAGGAAGCTCCCATTTACCGTATTACAACATTTCAACAAAACAACATAACACAACACCACCGTTGTTTATTTTTACAGTGCACACAGTGTCCGCGGTGTGGTGAAAAGAGGGCAAGAGAGGAAATTAAAACAGAAGTGGATTTATAGTTAGAAAGAGTGCTAAAAAAGAGAGATTTTTTTTTTTTTTTTTTTTTTTCTGAAAAAATCCATAGATAAGACGCACCGTTATATAAGCCGCAGGGGCCAAAAAACGGGAAAAAAGCCGCGGCTTATAGTCCGGAATTTACGGTAATTCTCTTTGAGCTAGTCTCAGTAGCAGATGAAGTTGAGTTTCTCCAGGCAGTCCCAGTTTTCCCACAGTCCCTCTTTGGTCAAAGCTCCACAGCGGTGAGTCCAGGTTGGGCACAGGAGGTCTTGATCTCCTCCTTGAGACCAGGCCTGGTTCTCCAGAGGATCCCTGTTCACCCACAGCCAGCGGTCTCCCAGGTAACGCAGGCCGATCCACACACGCTCAGTGGTCTGGGCTCCCCGGATTTCCCTCTGGGCCAGAAGAAGCTCAGTTTCAGAGACCAGGCTGGTGAGGTCAGTGTGATGTTCTCTGCAGTGCTCCAGAGCCTCCTCCCAGGTCTTCTTCTCCTCCACCACCACCAGGTTCAGGCAGAAGAAAGGAAGAAGATGACGTGGGTCAATGTCCCACCATCCATTCTTGGTACAAAGAACAAAGTACTGTGCACCTCTGTAGTTATTTGGTTCTCCAGAATCCCAGTTTTGGTAGGTAGTGTATCCCCCTCCTGACCACTTCCAGCCGGTGAGGTTGCTGGGTTCTCTGTGGAGACCGATCCATGCGTGGTACTTGTGTCCAGCTGAAGCCTCTCTGAGCCTGGCTTCATCTCTCTCACTGTTGATCGGGGACAGATCAGTGTGATGTTCTCTGCAGTAGCTCTGAGCATCAAACCAGTTCTTCTCCTCAGGAACATAAACATGCTTTCCGATCACACATGACACACTTGTAACTACGAGCATTGTGAAGATCACCTTCTCCATCGTAATGTAGTGCTGGATATGAAGGAGTAGGATGACCCACGTTACTTTTAACCACTTTTGTGTTATGCAACATGCAGAGCCAGGTGACTCCACCTTACAGCATGACATCAGGCTATACGCCCCCAACACACACACACACACACACACTCACTCACAAGCTTATATGAAAATACATTTGCAATGCAAAACATGCACGTCATTATGTTCTTCATCTTTTTCTACATCACCTGTTTTTCATCTTCTCTATCTGAATGTTGCTTTTCTCTTAATTCATTCTTTAATTCATGTGTTTGTAAGGTTTGTGTGTCTTTGGAGGAGAGATGTGGTGGGGAGATAGGATACACACCCAAATGTCAGAAATGGTTTGCGTGAGGTGGAGCCACTGAGTTACTACTGCTCAGTAGCTCTGAGCATCAGTCCACGTCTTCTTCTCAGGTACATAAACATGCTGTCCAATGATGCCATAAACAGCTGACTAACAATCATGAAGATGCTCTTCTTCTCCATGGTCATTGCCCTGTGCCCCTGAATGAGGTTGCTCAGATGTGTCTGCTCTGTCTAGTGGAGTCACTGAACCCTCCTCTGGGTTTATTTCCGTATTGCTTCGCACTATGTAAAAAGCATCTGGTCAATTTAACATCCAAATAGAAATGCAAATAGCGATCAAAATCAGGACAAACATTCAACAGAGTAGTTAAGTTGTGTTTTCTACATTTGAGTGGTGTCATGGAGTTGTATCTCCTGAAGTATCTTCATCACCTTTCGTACTGCCTCACCATATTCATCTTCATTGAACATTTGCATTTGTGAAAAATGTTGACAATAGCCTATATTCTTTTTGCAAGGACAACATTGAGTGACCCTCATCAAGAGTGCATCCAGGCTCATAAATCAGGGGTTCCCAACCTTTTTTGTGTGAAGGACCAGTAGATACATGAAAAAAAGATCACATTTTAGATCACATCCCTGGTCATAGAGTGCACCTACTTAACAATGTATGCCAAGAAAATCACACAAATCCAATTTCTTTTGTTCTTCCACATCAAAAGTCAACCATGTTATATTCATTCATAACTAAATCTACGGTGTGCTTACATCAGCTATACTATCACATTTCAACCAATAATATCATGACATGACAGCTGTCAGTCAATCTTCATGACGCATAGCACATGGGCAGATTTTGCTACCCCATAAATGTTACTTACTAGCGATACACTTAGCAAAAATAGAATGAATGGTAGGCTAAATGTCTTCATCGAATTTAGATGCAAAGGACATGTAATTGTCTCTATGTGTTTGTAAGGTTTGTGTGTGTTTCCTGGAGGAGAGGTGTGGTGGGGAGATAGGATAGACCCAAAATGTCAGAAATTGTTTGTGTCAGAGTTACTTATGTTTTCTGCAGGAGCTTTGAGCATCAGTCCACGTCTTCTTATCAGGTACATAAACATGCTTTCCAATGAACAGCTGTATGACTGACAATCATGAAGATGCTCTTCTTCTCCATGGTCATTGCCATGTGCCCCTGAATGAGGTTGCTCAGATGTTTCTGCTCTGTCTAGTGGAGTCACTGAACCCTCTGGGTTTATTTCCATATGCTTTGCTTCACACTATATAATGGATCTTCATGGTCAATTTAACATCCAAATAGAGATGCAAATAACAATAAAAATCAGGACAAACATTCAACACAGTAGTTGGTTAGTGGAGCCAGACACACACACGCACACACACACGCCACACAACACACACACACACACACACACACACACACAGACACACACACACACACGAGTCCCGCACACTGTCCAATCTTGCAATAAAGATTTATTCTGTGAAGTTTCGGTCTGTGACCTTTTTCAAACAAAAATAATTATAAAAATGTTTTCAATATCTGCTCATCCAGTTATAGTGTCTGCTAAGGTGCTGGTGTCAACATAAAATCAATCAATCAATCAAGGAATAAAGAAAGAAGGAACTTCAACCGCCGTAGATCTATGCAAATTTTAATATAACAAAGTGCTACATCAAATCAAGCCAAGTCAGCACACAATCATCAGGAAGAAGATGATATAACTCAGATGTGAATAAATGTGAGGATATCTGCTTTTAGGTTTATGCTCAACTGGCACATTCCAAATAGAAAACAAATGGACCTTAATTCCCCCGCCATCTAAGGTTAACCGAAAAAGTTCAATCAAATTCATAAAACACAGAAATCACAGGTACTCAGTGGAATTAATGGAATCAATCATAAATCAATAGAATCAAATACATGTAACAAGAAGTAGGTACTTTTATAATTAAAGGTGCAAGCAAACTTTTGTAGTCAAATGCACACAAGGAGGAAGGCTAAACAAGTATTATGCATTGTGATATATTAACTCTCCACTAAATATCTGATAGATCACTCAAACCTCAATTAGCTATCTTGTCTCAATTGTAAAACCTTTACTTTGTTATAGGCCACCAAATCTGTGCCAGAGTGTAATTCTCTTTGAGCTAGTCTCAGTAGCAGATGAAGTTGAGTTTCTCCAGGCAGTCCCAGTTTTCCCACAGTCCCTCTTTGGTCAAAGCTCCACAGCGGTGACTCCAAGTTGGACACAGGTGGTCTTGATCTCCTCCTCGGGACCAGGCCTGGTTCCCCAGAGGATCCCTGTTCACCCACAGCCAGCGGTCTCCCAGGTAACACAGGCCGATCCACACGCGCTCAGTGGTCTGGGCTTCCTGGATTTCCCTCTGGGCCAGAAGAAGCTCGGTCTCAGAGACCAGGCTGGTGAGGTCAGTGTGATGTTCTCTGCAGTGCTCCAGAGCCTCCTCCCAGGTCTTCTTCTCCTCCACCACCACCACCAGGTTCAGGCAGTAGAAAGGAAAACTTGACTTAGAGTCCCGCCATCCATTTTTGGTCCAAACAACAGAGTCCTCACCTTTTTTGTTATTTGGTTGTCCAGAATCCCAGTTTTGGTAGGTAGTGTATCCCCCTCCTGACCACTTCCAGCCGGTGAGGTTGCTGGGTTCTCTGTGGAGACCGATCCAACCTTTGTACTTGTGTCCAGCTGAAGCCTCTCTGAGCCTGGCTTCATCTCTCTCACTGTTGATCGGGGACAGATCAGTGTGATGTTCTCTGCAGTAGCTCTGAGCATCAAACCAGTTCTTCTCCTCAGGAACATAAACATGCTTTCCGATCACACATGACACACTTGTAACTACGAGCATTGTGAAGATCACCTTCTCCATCGTAAAGTAGTGCTGGATATGAAGGAGTAGGATGACCCACGTTACTTTTAACCACTCTCGTGTTATGCAACATGCAGAGCCAGGTGACTCCACCTTACAGCATGACATCAGGCTATACGCCCCCAACACACACACACACACACACGGACACGGACACGGACACATACACACACACACACACACACACACACACACACACACACACACACACACACACACACACACACACACACACACACACACACAAGCTTATATGAAAATACATTTGCAATGCAAAACATGCACATCATTATGTTCTTCATCTTTTTCTACATCAAGTCAAGTCAAGTTTATTTGTATAGCACATTTCATACACAGAGGCAATTCAAAGTGCTTCACATAAAATGGTTGACAGGAAAAGAAAAGAAAAGAAGAGAATAAAATAGACATTTAAAAGCATCACAACAAAACTTTAAAAAAAAAGACTATAAAAAGTGCATTAAGCAACTTCATTAAGCACATAAAATGGTTGACAGGAAAATAAACAAAAAGAAGAAATAAAATGGACATTTAAAAGCATCACCTGTTTTTCATCTTCTCTGTCTGAATGTTGCTTTTCTCTTAATGCATTCTTTAATTCATGTGTTTGTAAGGTTTGTGTGTCTTTGGAGGAGAGATGTGATGGAGAGATAGGATACACACCCAAATGTCAGAAATGGTTTGTGTGAGGTGGAGCCACTGAGTTACTGATGTTAGCTCAGTAGCTCTGAGCATCAGTCCACGTCTTCTTCTCAGGTACATAAACATGGGCTCCATCCGAATAGTCACTACTCCTAACTCCTTTTCCTTCCCTTTTCCTTCACCTCGCCGGAAGTAAAATACGCAATGTTTCTCCCCTGCCCACGTAGGCTACATTAAGCTCCTCCTACTTGCTAACAAATTAATGTTTCGGTCACCAGTGGCGTATGGAGCCCAGAGAAGCGTAATAATGTAGCCTACGTGGGGCAAAAACAAAACAAAACAAAAAACACTGCATGTTTTACTTCTGGTGAGGTCAAGGAAAAGGTAGGAAAAAGAGTTTAGACTATTGGGATTCAGCCATGCTTTCCAATGATCATGCCATAAACAGCTGACTGACAATCATGAAGATGCTCTTCTTCTCCATGGTCATTGCCTGAATGAGGTTGCTCAGATGTTTCTGCTCTGTCTAGTGGAGTCACTGAACCCTCTGGGTTTATTTCCATATGCTTTGCTTCACACTATGTAATGGATCTTCATGGTCAATTTAACATCCAAATAGAAATGCAAATAACTTGATCAGAAATCAGGACAAACATTCAACACAGTAGTTGGGTTAGTGGAGCCAGACACTCCTTGTGTTTTCTCTATTTCTTCACATTAGAGTGCTATGATGGAACTTTATCTCCTGGATCATCTTCATCACCTTACATTCATCTTCATTGAACATTTCCATATCGACAATAGCCTACATTCTTTTTGCAAGGACAACCTTGAGTGAATACATTGACCCTCATTTATCAAAAGGGCACGATCCAGTCTGATAAATGATACGCTGTAAAACAGATTTCTTTAATGCTATTTTATTCAACTCATTCCCCTGCCACCTAAATGAAAGACTTCCTGTTCAGTTGTCCTGGTGGACAAATAGTTTCCTGTATGTCATCATGCAATACATTTTCATCACAGAATCCAGACAAATTATTCTGAACCAAACTAAGATTTTATTTCTCTAAAATTGTGATGCTGTAATTCTCTTTCAGTCAGTTTCTTTGAACTTTGGGACATGATAGCTTGACTTAATACTTATTTATACTAGGCGTCTCGCGCATGAAAGCGAATGGCCGACCTTGATTAGAGAATTCAAAGGCAAAATGGGATTGAAGGATGTTGTGTAAATGAGGCCCTCGGATATACGAAGGTCGGCTTATAAGCACACCTGTTCCTCCGCTCTCCTCCCGCGCTGAACCCTCGTCAGAACAACAATTTAAACATGCTAATTGTGTCAGCTGAAATGTTACAGTAGGCTAATTGCGTCGAGCGTGCTTCTGTCTTGTGTTTGCTAACAGGAGCTGTGTCTCGCTGCAGTGAAAGGTCAATGCAAAGCTCCCATCCAGATAATCAGAGTGGAGACACACCTTACCTCCTCTATCTGTTGTCTCTCCGCTCCCTCGCAAGAGTAGCATAGCAAAACTAATCAACAGTGTGTGTGTGTGTGTGTGTGTGCGTGTGTGTGTGCGTGTGTGTGTGCGTGTGCGTGTGCTTGTGTGCTTGTTTGTGTGTGTGTGTGTGTGTGTGTGTGTGTGTGTGTGTGTGTGTAAAGAGCGAGGGGTCTGGCTGTGTGTTCTCTGGCCCCTTTGGCTCACTGCATTATTCAGAATAAAGATAAGAGGCTGCACTCTCTGGAGCCCTCTGATACTGCTTAACCTTAACACATTTACACACACACACACACACACACACACACACACACACACACACACACACACACAACTCTCAGTCTCTCTCCCTTTTTCTCTCTCGTACACACGTGCGTGCATACAGACAGACACACACACACACACACACACACACACACACACACACACACACACACACACACCCTCTGCAGTGGCCATCTGATAGGGCGTAACCTTCAAAGAGAAGAGAAGTGCATAAAGTGTGGAAGGACCTGAGGGGATTCAGACCCTGGCTCCTCCCTCTTCAGCATACTGTAGCTCCTCCCTCTTCAGCATACTGTAGCTCCTCCCTCTTCAGCATACTGTAGCTCCTCCCTCTTCAGCATACTGTAGCCATCCTGGGTCTGGGTGGATAAAGCGAGCACGTTGGTCCTTGGCCAAAGGGATTGTCCCTTTGGTCGGATCGGATGCTTAACGTGTTGGGCTTGTAAGTTGGAGACCTCGGGTTCGAAGCCAGCCTCGCCTGTGCTTAAGATTGTTCATCTCATGGTCACTCAGCTGTAGCTAAGGAGGTAGAGCAGGTCGTCCACTAATCGCTTTGGATAAAAGAGGTCGGTGGTTCGATTCCCGGCTCCTCCAGTCTGCATGTCGAAGTGTCCTTTGGCAAGATACTGAACCCCAAATTGCTCCCGTTGGTGTGCCAGCACCCTGCGTGGTAGCCTGCCGCCATCGGTGTGTGAATGGGTGAATGTACCCACTGACTGTAAAGCGCTTTGCATAAAAGCGCTATATAAATGCAGGCCATTTACCAGGCCATTACAATATTTTACAGTAGATGAACTCAAAGGACTTTGGGAAGCAACAATTGATCATGTAATAACTGCTAGATAAGTCAAGTCAAGTCAAGTTTATTTGTATAGCACATTTCATACACAGAGGCAATTCAAAGTGCTTCACATAAAATGGTTGACAGGAAAAGAAAAGAAAAGAAAAGAAAAGAGAATAAAATGGACATTTAAAAGCATCACAACAAAACTTTAAAAAAAGAGTATAAAATAAATAATAAATAAAAAGTCAATTGAAATGGTTCCATTTATATACTGATGATGATGATGATACTCGCTCTTACTGTGACAACGTAATATAATGTATTACATTACCAGGCTTAATTTAGAGGAACATTTTTGACAAATTACATTATCTAGCTGTTATTACATTTTCAGTTGCTGCAAGGCAATTTGTTGTGCGTGAGGGCAGGTGAAGTGAGGGCAAGTGGAGGCTTGTTGTTCTCACACTCATTCTCCATAATATTTAGTTAGCAAAGAGGATGCCATGCCCATTCAAATCAGCCCAGTCACAGTCTGTGTGCACTCAGTATGCATGTTAGTAGATGCACCTGGGTAGTACCAGGTAGGGCAGGCTATACGAGGGATCAGCCGAGCAGCATTTTGGTAAACAAACCACGTCACTGGGTGGCAACGGCAATGGAACCCTATGGAGCCCAAGTGGCGCGAGGCTTGTGTGTCAGGCTCTAGCCGTCTAACTCTGTTTACATTTTATAAACTGCGTCAGTTCACACAGCTTTAACACGACATGCATATATTATACATCAAACTCTTGCGCTACTTGTGCTCTCACTCAGAATCTCAAAATATAAGCGATGTGATGTGTAGTTTTTGAGATATATTAACGTTTGTTTGGCACAACTCATACTATTAACTGCCGCGGGGTTGTGCATTTCTGGGTGTCAAGTGACGTCACGCTGATTCGTCCTATTTGCTTCCTAAACCGCCTCAATTCTTCTATTTGCTGGATGTTTTTGTCGTCTGTGTTTAAAGGGTCTATTCCCATGATGTTACATGCATTTCCTACCAATATGGCGCTTTACAATACACAGCTCATTGGTTGTCATCTGATTGTAGCACCTATTAATTGATTACAATCACCTGTTATTGTCCTACCAAGATGGCCGTGTGATGATGTAACTGTAGAGCACTATGAATAGACCCTTCTCACCAGGGCCGGTTCCAGAACAAGAGGACTATGCATCCTAGATAGGAAGGGGTGCAGATGCCCGGCCAAAGGCCGGGCCCACTCGGGCGGCCGGCCGAAAATTTATTATTTATTATTATTATTATTTTACTAAAAATAATGATAATACAATTATCTCAACCTTAAAAGGTTACATATAGGTGCCAAAAAGCCATAAATTCACATCAAAGAACAAAGAAAAACAACAATTATAATTCAAGTTTAAACAGTAAGTGTGCAGCTGCAGCATTTATTATTATTATTATTATTATTATTATTATTATTATTATTATTATTTTACTTTTCAACTGAGCATGCAGACAATTAAAATAAGGGTGCAATGCGTGCTTTTGAACCCCAGTAGAACCGGGCCTGCTTCTCACGTGGGCCATTTTGTGTCAAAAAGGCAGGGTAAACACAGGTGCAAGCAAAACACTAATGAGGGTTTCCAACTTCCATGATTGGAATTTGGAAACCCTCATTAGTGTTTTGCTTGCACCTGTGTTTATTCTGCCTCTTCGACACAAAATGCCCCCCATGAAAAGGGTCTATTGGGTTGAGATGTGGGCGACTGAACTGAAGTCACTGTCATGTTCCTGCATGGTCCTCCAGACTGTATATGCTCTTTGTGGCTTTTGTCGTCTGGAGGAGCGAGCTGTGTTCATCAATGAGGAGGTGTACCTAATAAAGTGGATACTTTCTGTCATAAGCACATTTGGAATTTATCGTGATGGCGGGGATTTCTCTTTGATATTGTGTCATCATGGAGAGTTGGAGCAATGACTGCAAAGTAGAAGAGACCCATGATGAGAGAAGGTCTTTCTACGTGTGCTTTCATCACTAGTACAACTATATCACTGGCCATTAAAAAGATTTGAGCAGCCCAACCCACAACAGACACAGCTTTGAGGATTTATCTCGAGGCTTCGTCTGTTCTGCATCGACCCGCAGCGACACCGCTGATTTCCACAGAGCGACACCGCTGATTTCCACAGAGCGACACCGCTGATTTCCACAGAGCGACACCGCTGATTTCCACAGAGCGACACCGCTGATTTCCACAGTCGGACTGTTAATTGCAGGTCTAGTCGGAGGTCAAGTGGCCTCCTTGTCCTCAGGGCTCTCTGGAGATCAGAGAAGCTTCACCTCATTAACAAGGGAGCACACATGCACACACACACACACACACACACACAGGGGTCAAACCTCTATAAGCTGCTCTGATGAGCAGAATTATGTGTGATCAAAGCAGCTGATGAGCCTCAGTGTGACGAGAGACGCAGACAGAGGAGAAGTGATAGTGATGAGCCTCAGTGTGAGGAGAGACACAGACAGAGGAGGAGTGATAGTGATGAGCCTCAGTGTGATGAGAGACACAGACAGAGGAGTGATAGTGATGAGCCTCAGTGTGACGAGAGACACAGACAGAGGAGTGATAGTGATGAGCCTCAGTGTGACGAGAGACGCAGACAGAGGAGGAGTGATAGTGATGAGCCTCAGTGTGATGAGAGACACAGACAGAGGAGTGATAGTGATGAGCCTCAGTGTGACGAGAGACGCAGACAGAGGAGGAGTGATAGTGATGAGCCTCAGTGTGACGAGAGACGCAGACAGAGGAGGAGTGATAGTGATGAGCCTCAGTGTGACGAGAGACACAGACACAGAGGAGTGATAGCGATGAGCCTCAGTGTGACGAGAGACACAGACAGAGGAGGAGTGATAGTGATGAGCCTCAGTGTGACAAGAGACACAGACAGAGGAGTGATAGCAATGAGCCTCAGTGTGACGAGAGACACAGACAGAGGAGGAGTGATAGTGATGAGCCTCAGTGTGACGAGAGACACAGACAGAGGAGGAGTGATAGTGATGAGCCTCAGTGTGACGAGAGACGCAAACAGAGGAGTGATAGTGATGAGCCTCAGTGACACAGCGCGTGTCAGAGGTGAACTACGCTCTGTCTAGCTTGTCCCCAGTTTAGCTAGCATGCTCTGCAAGTACAAGAGTTTAATTGATGTGTGACCATGATGCCAAAATCAGACGTGAGTTGTTTATTCAGGCAATAAAGAAAAAAGTGATGATCAAATCCAAGTTCTAGTTCAATTCTTGCTGCACAAACACACAAACAATAGAAATTGTGGAATTTGGTTAGTCATGATTACTTAAAATGATGCAGTAATTTTCCAGAAAAAGTAGAGCATTAATATACGGTTTTCTTATTTTAAGAATAGAGTTACCAAAACTCCATTCCTCTTTCTTTCTTTCTTTCTTTCTTTCTTTCTTTCTTTCTTTCTTTCTTTCTTTCTTTGATAAAGATGAAATATGTTGTCAGTGTCACAAAGAGGTAGGACCCAAGTGCAGAACACACAAGCTTCAGAATCAGAATCAGAAAGACTTCAGGAACAAGCTGAGGTTTTACTGGTCTTTCTCAGTTGAGCAAACAACACAAGACATCTCATGAGTGGAAGCATACAAAAGACAGGCACAGAGGTTTTCAAAGTGGGATTCGGCTCCAACCGGTAAGGGAGAGTCAGTGAATAGAAGTGAAAAAAATATTCAAATTGTTATTAGATGAGCTATCAAAAGGAGATCACCGCATAGCCTACATGTGTGTGACTCCAAGAGTCAGAAAAAAGTACCTTTTTATGTGTTTGGCTATCTTTGTCTCAATTACTGAGTGTCTATGGGATCAAATAAGATACAGTAATCAGGATTCCATAGTCATCACGAATAGACAAAACACTAATGAGGGTTTCCAAATTCCAATCATGGAAGTTGGAAACCCTCATTAGTGTTTTGCTTGCACCTGTGTTAACCCTGTCTTTTCAACACAAAATGACCCCCGTGAGAAGGGTCTATCTATCGAGTGAAACTATGCAAGTAAACTGGGGTGGGGGCTGGGTTTTTCCAGGCTTTGTCCGAGGGGAGGCCCATGGTGTCAGACTTTAAAAAAAACCTGGCCTAAACTATAAACGATAAAATAAGCAATGCCAGTATAGTCAAGTAGGCTACTTGACTTACAAATGAAGCACACAGGGACAGCTGGCGAGGGAGGACATGTGGAGAAACGGGGAGAACTGATTGGTCAAGAGCAGGGCAGAGCTAATGAAGGAACATTGAGAGCAGGTGTGGAGGGAAGGAGCACACAAGGAAACGGTGTGTGTGTGTGTGTGTGTGTGCGTGCGCGCGCGTGCGTGTGTGTGTGTGTGTGTACACAAAGTATTACTTCATTACAGTCACACCACTAAATAAAATGCAGTCGTACTTTATCACATGGGCTCGTTGCGTGACGGGAGGGGACAACCTTGCCTTACCACACCTCTGTAAAGCCACAGGCCCTTTCCATCACTTTCACCACTGACATGCAAACGACTCCATTAATTAGACCCGTCCCGCCCCGGCCCCCCCTCTCCTCCTCCCCCGCTCGTGTGAAATAGGTGATTAGCTAAATTAAGGAGTGACTCCTCAATGACACGGACCATGTTACCAGGTCCCTCTACCCGAGGTCATGTGACGTGTAGTGTGCAGCGGCTGAGAAATGTTTGACCACGCCTTGATTAATGAACATGTGAGCCCCGCTCGACTATTGAAATATAAGCATAAATTATAGATGGGACTAATACGGGGGGCTCATCTTCCTCCTTTTCCGCCGGCTCATTTGCAATGATTAATCACAGCGCCGGTGATTGTGGGTAATTACCTTTGAAAATATTCATTTGCAAGGTCACAGGGTGCATGCTCGCCATATACTAAAAGCGTTAAGGCTAATATATACAGTGCTCTGCCCGCCCGACGGGAATTATAGATATGGCTTGCATTAATAAGCTACATAAGGTTTTATCGGCTGAGAGGATCAGGGGGGGGGATGTAGCGCCACCACCCTGCTTTATGGAGAAAATGATGTGTGTGAACTGAAGTGACATGGAGAGATGAGGTTTTGAGGGAGCGTGTGAGTGATCAGCAGGGAGATGATCAATAAATCAATAAATCAAAACATTTTCCCATTGTGCTGTCAATTTCTCTCCTTTCATCTCCCGCCAATCATCCCACGCGTCAGATCTGCCACACTAGTGTCTGTAGAAGAAGACTCAGAAGAAGAACAAGAAAATGTACCAGGCTCTATTTCCCTCATGCTAAAAGATAGTGTTAGCTCTTGGTATCTGGGAAGCTTTTGTGTGAGAAAACATGTCCTGCAGGGCGGCGATGACATGATCTTTCCATTAGAGTGATGGTCAAGACAGGGACCGAAATAGAGCGCGAGATGTTCCTGCACACGCCAACTGTCACCTGCATGCTCATGCACACACACACACACACGCAAACCCAAAAGCAGCGAGACAGAGTGGATGAGTTGCAGCCAAAACAAAAGCTGCCACTACACAGTACACACTTCACTAGCAAGGACCACGCCACAACAAGAGTATCGTTAAGGTTCTTTACTGAAGAGAATGAGTTGTGTATGGTGTAGTGTGGGTGCGTGATGAGCCGTCTGTTCCAGGAGGTCACGTGTTCCGGGGGGAACGTCCTGATGACCGGGGCAGAGGGAGACTCAGGGTGGGGGTTCCGTCTCAGACGTGGTCTGCCCGAGCGGGTCTGGCGTGAGGCATGTTTCAGCCCGAGCAGATTTCAGGCCCCCCCGGATGGATCCTAGAACGAGACGTGGAGGGGCATGCACCGTGCCTAGTGAGAGGGAATGAGGATGTTAAGGGTTGAGGGGTGCGGGAAGGGATAGGGGATTGAGGGATGAGATATACAAGGGAGGGAGGGTGGGTCGAGAGATCGAGACAAACAGGGTGAGGCAGGTTAACCAGGTGTAGTAATATTGCCACGTAATTAGAGGAGTGGTTTAGAGGGGTGGTTAGGAAGTTGGGGGAGTGGTTGAGGCGTGGCCCAGCTCCTGAACTTAAGTTAAACGTTAACTTTCATATGCCACAGCATGTCTTCGTCGGTGTGGAGCCGCGGAGGGGCCGCCGGGTAGGTTGGAGTCCACAGTCTCCAGTCTGAGCGGCTCGCTTCACCTCACCGTCCCCTCTTCCCCGACCAGCCTCCACATCACCGCTGCCTGCTGCTGCTGCTATCCGTCAGTCACGTTGTAACCCCAACCCTAACGTGTACAGCCAGGAGAGGACTTTTGTTTCGTATTGCGAATAGAACGACGAACATAATAATAAAACGCATCGGACCAGTGTGCACGGTTTTCTGTGAGAGATGATTTTTTTTCGAATGGCGGATTAAAAAAAACGCGCTCTGTGTGTAAACTATGATATTCAAACTGAGTCAACTCAAACTCATTTCCTCATCTAGGCTACTCAATAACAGCCAAATCCACAACTGTAGAGTGGGCATGGCTTCGAAGGTCTCTGGGCTCCAGAGCTATAGGCTATAAACTCCTTGTCCATGGATAACATTTTGACGTTTATTTATTTTATTTTATTAGTTTATTTGGCAGGGACATAGGCCTATACAAAAAAACATTAAACCCCATAGGGGAAGAGATGCTTTGTAACAGATTTAGCCATAGGCTACTTTCCATCTGAAGCCCCTGTTCTGTTGCACCTTTTTTCTTTTGGAAAAGTAAATGCATGATAGCTGTGGGATATACTGGAATTCATTGTTTTATATTCATTGTATTTACAAAAAAGAAAAGCTCTGTCCAGTAACCTGGAACACTTTTATTTTGAGATGTTTTTGAGTGAGATCGTCCTACCTCATGCAAATGATAAGAAATGTGACATGAATGTTAATTTTCTATTAAAGCAAAGTAAAAAAGTAAAAAAATAACCTGCCAATTATTGTTCTTAGAAAAAAAATCGGAATCGGCAAAAATCGGTATCGGCAAGTCAGACTATTCAAAAATCGGAAATCGGAATCGGCCAACAAAATCGCAATCGGTGCATCTCTAATTAGCCCTGTTCGAAACCGGTCCCTATTACAGAAACAGTGGACTATATAGCGTGTCGGCCATGTTGTACTAGTGTCCCAATTCTCAACTGTAAATTTGATTCACTATAGTCCACTAAAGAATACCCACAATGCACTGCAATTTCTAGTTAACAGAAAATGCACCCTACATTTTCTCCCATCCACCACAATGGTTAGTGTCTGAAACATCTTTGATCGTTGCCCATAATATAGTTCACTATTATGATAAACACTACATGGGGAATTAGTGAATGAGTGAACCATTTCGAACACGGCTATTGTCTTTTGCGCTGCCATTTTCATCTGCTCTCAGAGGCAGAATAGCGTGGGTCACTACCGTAAATATCCTAAATAACAGGCTGCGCAACTGCAAATGGCTGTGGTAATTTGGCAGGGCATTTCAACATTTCTACAAATGTGACCACAGTACACCAACGTTTCTATAGAAACTAAGTGGGCTTTATGGGGTGGGGTTATAAACCCCACGCCCAGAAAATTACATACTGTACCTTTAAATGCTATTGAAGGTAAGCATGCTCTCTCTCTCTCTCTCTCTCTCTCTCTCTCGCCCTCTCTCCTCTGTCCCTCCTCTCCTCCCTTCTTTGCCCCCACTACCCTCCATCCTGCCCTGCTCTGATAGCTCTGCTTCTGTTAATCACTTCATAGTGCAGCCACACACGCACGCACACACACACGCACACACACACACACACATACATACACACACACATGCACGCACGCGTGCACAAGCGCACACACACTCACGCACGGGCGCACACACATACGCACGCACACACACACACTCACGCAACACACACACATGCGCACACACACTCACGCACGCACACACACACACACACGCGCGCACAAGCGCACACACACTCATGCACGGGCGCACACGCACACACACACACACACACACACATACACACACACACACATACACACACACACACACACACACACAGGAGGGGGAGTAATGAAGCTGGCTAAATGTTTTCAGCCAGGCTCTCCATCATGTCACCATGCCAACCTTGGCTGTGCAGGTCAGCCTGCTGGAGGTCTCAGCCCCAACAGAAGGGGAAGGTGTGTGTGTGTGTGTGTGTGTGTGTGTGTGTGTGTGTGTGTGTGTGTGTGTGTGTGTGTGTGTGTGCGTGCGTGCGTGTGTGTGTGTGCGTTGCGTGTGTGTGTGTGTGTGTGCGTGTGTGTGTGTGTGCGCGTTGCGTGTGTGTGTGCGTGTGCGTGCGTGCGTGCATGCGTGCATGGGTGTGTGTGCATGCATGGGTGTGTGTGTGTGTGTCCTGTTTTAATGGGACCATAGTTAATAAGTTAAGACTCTGGCCTTTGACATATTCTGCATGCCCGTGCTCTTATTTTGACATCTTCTGCTTGTCCGTGCTCTTATTTTGACATATTCTGCATGCCCGTGCTCTTATTTTGACATCTTCTGCTTGCCCGTGCTCTTATTTTGACATCTTCTGCTTGTCCGTGCTCTTATTTTGACATCTTCTGCTTGCCCGTGCTCTTATTTTGACATCTTCTGCTTGCCCGTGCTCTTATTTTGACATCTTCTGCTTGCCCGTGCTCTTATTTTGCTGCAGCCCTTAAGTGATGAAATAAACCTTGTTGTCCTCCCGCTCGTGCCTACAATAAAGAACAACAATATATCTCCATCAATATAAGTCACAATATATATTTACAGCTTTAGCCCCATAAACACACTGTACTGTAAGCCTTGGTTTAGCATGGGGAAATGCCTGTATTTATTCTGCGTGCAAGTAAGTAAACATCTTGTTCCATATAGTCCCCATACGTATAAGAAAAAACGACATTACAGTACAGTACAGTACAGTACAGTACAGTACAGTAGGCACAACCTCTATCTTCCACCTTGCATGAAACATCCTAAAAAAATTGCTTTTAATTTTTAATTGCTTCAAAAGTCACACTTTTTTTGCTTTTTGGGTGGCTTTTTATTAGATGATGAGGGCTTTTGAATGGGAATTTTGTGACGCGGCATAACAGCTAAAAATGCTTCAAAATCAATGTTGCCATACTTTGATACCCGCCACCCCAAAAAACACGATTTGCATTCATTATATTGGAAAATATGTTTTTATACACTATAGACAGTGGCATTATGTAAACAAACGGGCATTTAAAGGGTTACAATTCTGGAAATGATGAAAAACATGGTATTTATGTTGAGGACTGAAGTTGTTTACAACAGTAGCAGGAAGAAAGAAACAACTTGAGGGGAAACAAAATACTCACACTTATATGGTTGGGGGCAAAAATGTCGAAAAAGCTAAATGTGTATGATGAATTAAAGTGTCCCGAGGGTGAACAAAAACAGCATAAATAAATGTATTACAAGAAGGAGAAGAAGAAGAAGAAGAAGAAGGGCAGTTTGAATTATAATTTTACTTAGAAGAAGAAGAAAAACAAAAACAAAAAAAGGGGCCCTAGCTTTTGGGCACCCCTGATCCAGGGCTCGAGACAACTGTCTGCGTTGTCCCCCTCCACCCCTTTCGGTGACTCTGCCCTTTCGCATTGGCAATGACGCCGACGGGGCGTGACCACCTGTTGGTGAGGTGGGTATATATTAGGGGCGTGACCACCTGTTGGTGAGGTGGGTATATATTAGGGGCGTGACCACCTGTTGGTGAGGTGGTGGGTATATATTAGGGGCGTGACCACCTGTTGGTGAGGTGGGTATATATTAGGGGCGTGACCACCTGTTGGTGAGGTGGGTATATATTAGGGGCGTGGCCACCTGTTGGTGAGGTGGGTATATATTAGGGGCGTGGCCACCTGTTGGTGAGGTGGTGGGTATATATTAGGGGCGTGACCACCTGTTGGTGAGGTGGGTATATATTAGGGGCGTGGCCACCTGTTGGTGAGCTGGTGGGTATATATTAGGGGCGTGGCCACCTGTTGGTGAGCTGGTGGGTATATATTAGGGGCGTGACCACCTGTTGGTGAGCTGGTGGGTATATATTAGGGGCGTGGCCACCTGTTGGTGAGGTGGTGGGTATATATTAGGGGCGTGACCACCTGTTGGTCAGGTGGGTATATATTAGGGGCGTGACCACCTGTTTGTGAGGTGGGTATATATTAGGGGCGTGACCACCTGTTGGTGAGGTGGGTATATATTAGGGGCGTGGCCACCTGTTGGTGAGGTGGGTATATATTAGGGGCGTGACCACCTGTTGGTGAGGTGGGTATATATTAGGGGCGTGGCCACCTGTTGGTGAGGTGGGTATATATTAGGGGCGTGGCCACCTGTTGGTGAGGTGGGTATATATTAGGGGCGTGGCCACCTGTTGGTGAGGTGGTGGGTATATATTAGGGGCGTGACCACCTGTTGGTGAGGTGGGTATATATTAGGGGCGTGGCCACCTGTTGGTGAGGTGGGTATATATTAGGGGCGTGACCACCTGTTGGTGAGGTGGGTATATATTAGGGGCGTGGCCACCTGTTGGTGAGGTAGGTATATATTAGGGGCGTGACCACCTGTTGGTGAGGTGGGTATATATTAGGGGCGTGGCCACCTGTTGGTGAGGTGGGTATATATTAGGGGCGTGGCCACCTGTTGGTGAGGTGGGTATATATTAGGGGCGTGGCCACCTGTTGGTGAGGTGGTGGGTAATGGTATATATTAGGGGCGTGACCACCTGTTGGTGAGGTGGGTATATATTAGGGGCGTGACCACCTGTTGGTGAGGTGGGTATATATTAGGGGCGTGGCCACCTGTTGGTGAGGTGGGTATATATTAGGGGCGTGGCCACCTGTTGGTGAGGTGGGTATATATAGGCTAGTTGGGGTTGGGCTGCTGGGAAGAGGTTATTAAAGGGAATGGCAGTGGAGAGGCAGTGTAAGGGGAGTCTTTATTGTGGCCGGGGCAGGTCACATAGTGACATGTTTCATAGTGAAATAAACTGTAATGGCTTTGTCCTCAGAGGGGTGACCGCTACAGAAATGATGGCTGTGTGTGTGTGTGTGTGTGTGTGTGTGTGTGTGTGTGTGTGTGTGTGTGTGTGTGTGTGTGTGTGTGTGTGTGTGTGTGCGCGTGTGTGCGTGTGCGCAGATGTCATGTATCACCTTGCTCAATCAATATAATATGCACTGTAGAGCAAAACATTAGCATGAGGTTTATACAGGGTCATCTCGCCATTCCGAAGTGTCGGCATTCCGATCATTGACTTCTACGCAGTTGCTGATAGTCAGCTGAGTGAAATGCACATATTTTGTTTGGTGGAAAGTATTATTGAGTGTGATACTTTGCTAAGCAACAGAAAGGGCAGTTTGAATTATAATTTTCCTTAGAGATGTTTTATTTAAAATACATGCTTAAGTATGTTTATTTGTGTGTCTGTATGCAGGGGGCTAGCTAGAAGCTCTGGGCTCCGAGTAATTGTAAGTATCTTTTGTAGAAAGTGAATCAATACTCTGGATATACAGATCAAAAAGTTCCTTCTCCCTTCGTCTCCCTATACTTTTACAGACGCCACCCTCTTCCGGCTCTCCACATAACATGCTGAAATACGTCTAGTTCCAAGTGGAGACAAGTACGGTCGAGGCAGTCAACAATGAAAGCCCCCAATTTCATCTTCAGGAACAAAGGATTATAAATTGAACTATCTCTATATTCACGAGTCGGATGCATTACTGAAAGGAAATCGAGCAGGAGACATCAGGGTTCTGCAGAAGACCCTACTGGACAGTGAATTAGGGATTGTTGTGTCAGCTCAAAATGTAATGCATGTTTTAAAGAGTAATTGATCCACAACTGGCTATTAATAATTCACTTGGCAGCGAGTGTCAATGAGGCCCAAATGTAGCCTGGGTAAACCCATCCCCCACGTGACCTGCTCTCAGACCTGTTCTCAGTCACTATGGTCTGGATTCCCACCATTGTTAAACGATTTCCTGCGGTTGTTGCCCCCCCCCCGATAGACCGCTCCATTACGCAACCATCATCCAACCAGTTTAGTGCACAGAGCACATGCGCAGTGCAGCAGATGGCGTCATCACTCTGCGACCTTTGTTGTTAGCGCATTAGCTAACACTTTTCATTTCAGTACTGCTAACACGCAAATGGTTACAACCAGCTACAACCAACCAAGCCACCCTCCGCCCGAAATGTAAACAGACTCAGAGCTGGCCTACGGATCGATGTGTGATTTCCAGGTAAGAATATGTTATTCACAGGTATATGCCACACTATATATTATCTCAGAAACTAGCGTAATTGTGTTTGGTAAGAAAGACATTCGATAAATGACTGACTTTTCCTCATCGGCTGTGTGGGGGTTAGCTAGATTACGGGAGCATTTAACGATCTAATGAATTCTAGAAAAACATGTCAGAAGCTAGCTAACGTTAGCCACGTGTAACATACAGTAACTGCTACGTTTGATATTATTAGAGCTTCCAAGAAGAGAGAACATCGCCTCTGCCAATGACTCCTGTGACGGTGGTCAGGGAATGAACAGGACAACTGTCTACACGGACCCAAACCTCGATCCCTGCTGCAGATGGCCGCAGATCTGGAGAGATATTTGTGGCTGTGAAGAACAGTCATCATCTATACAGTTATCAGGGACACGCTGTCTTATCTGCATAAATCATATTGAATAGTACCAGACAAAACCTTCAAAACAAATCAAGCTCATGCAGGGTGTCGGGCAGCAGCAGTGCATCGCGCACCCCTCTGGAGCTCGCAGAGCTCCAGGCTGCCTCCGGGGCTCGACTCTGCTGCAGCCCGAGGTCGGGTGCAGGGATGTCGGGCAGGCAGCAGTGTATCGCGCACCCCCTCTGGAGCTCACAGAGCTCCAGGCTGCCTCCGGGGCTCGACTCTGCTGCAGCCCGGAAATGATCGTGGACTTAATGTTAATCAAAAACGGCCACACTCATAACGGTAAGGTGTGTTTGACCTAGCTAGAAATAACGTTAATGCACTCGCATTTCAGCGTGGTTACAGATGTAGCTGACGCTAGCTAGCTACAGTAGATTTTTGGAGGCTATAGCGTTAACGTGAATGTCATGATAGTGAGCGTAGTGTTATACTGTATATTATACATAATCCAGATCATATTCCAGATGCAACCTAGCTAGATGTTAAGCTCCACACTGCTGTATGAGTACAATCAAATCTATCAAGCCTTGATATCATATTCCAACGTGAATTCAGCTGAGGGGTTCGCTCCAGAACGAGACTGTTGCATTCAATATTTGTACACGTGTTTCTGACTTGGATTGATTAATCAAAATTTTCAAAATCTTTACTACTGTACTGTCCATTAATAATGACATCAGGTGACAAGCTGAAATGTCAATTCGTATAGCAAATCTAGGTAAATTTCAGACTTTAACGTAGTGTCTTGTCTGAAGTGAATACAAGTGACCTATATTTTTCAATCCTGTCTTTGAATAAAAGTTGTACATTGTTATACTTGAAAACCATGTCTTTGCTCCCTTTGTGTTCACAATTACAACAAATCTGTATGGTTTATATGTTGGCATTAAACCGTGGTATTTCCTTGGGTGATATTCCATATTTGTCATTAAACCTAGCTGTTCACATCTGCATTTTATACAAATTGGGCTAAATTTGCAATGATGAATCAAAGCCACGTGAGATATTAAGTAGCCTACTTTTATTAAAAAACAAAATAAAATGCAAAGAGAGGTTTCCTTCTCTAACTATTGGTGCGTTCACAAAATATTTACACAATGAGATTTTTTTATAAATAATCTTTAATAACGTGGATAATGATGACATCTGCAGCTGCTGGACGAGAGACAGAAGAAACTACGAAACCGAAGATTGGAGCAGAGGACATGACTACAGAGAAACTTAACCGACCAGCACTCTGCTTCAATCAATGAATGCTTATAAATAAACCATACACATGAGAATTACCGTTAACGTTACAGCATTTAATAACATAAATATGGTGATATCTGGTGGTCTGAAATTACTCTATCTACAGTAGGGTAACTGGCTCCTATTGTGTCTTATTATTGTAACGTTTGAATCAGCGTTTCATAGCTATAATAGCCTAATGTTACAGTAGCCTGGATGACGTTAGATAATGCTACCCAGCCTTCCAGCATTTATCTTCCATAATGCATTAAATCATAATCACAATGCTATGAAGACATTAGCTGATCACCACAGAGCTGCACAGACAAGTTTATCAGATAATTTCGCCGTAAAATGTGTCCAGGTGATCAGCTCTGAAGCCCCGGCTTGTATGGTCCGCTAAAATCCGATTTCGATATAGGTGTTATTTTGATCAACAGACCTAGCATCACATTCAGTTTAAGGATCCTTATGTGGAAACATTTTGAGAACCACTGTTTTGAAGTACTATTACTATAGCTGTTTTCATTCTCACATGACAATACAACAGAAGAGTATCAAACAAAAACATTTTTATTCAGTTCCATTCAAAAAAGTACAATTTGAGTATGAACAGTACAACATGCAGTACAACATGCAGTACAGTATGGAAAGAATATGAAGTTCTGTTGGCTGCCATTAACCTCACAAATCAACCATTGCAGCCGGACTGGTCATTTGGTTCAGCATCAACATGGGCTGAGAGATTGAGTAGGCTAAATAAACAATACACATGAGAATTACAGTTAACGTTACAGCATTTAATAACGTTAATTTTCGTGTACCCGATGCCAGGATATTTTGTCACTTTGTTTTCATCAAGTTCTCTGGACTTATATACACAAGCTCACAGCGTCCTAACAGGTTAACGTTATAATCTCAGAAGAGATTGAGTAGGCTAAATAAACCATACACATGAGAATTACCGTTAACGTTACAGCATTTAATAACGTTAATTTTCGTGTAGCCGGTGCCAGCATATTTCGCCACTTTTTCTTCATCAAGGCCTCTGGACTTGCATACACAAGCTTGCAGCGTCCATGTCCTTGTCTTTATCATTCACCCCACCGATCTGCAACGCCTTGATTCCCAGATTAGAAGCCTCGCGTATCTGGTCCTCCATTAGCGCATTTAACGGCGACACAACAATACAGTAGCTGTAGCTGTTCATAGCCATAGCTAGTAGCTAGCTCGGGAGCTATGCTTTGGAAAGACCAAAAGCTAATGGCTAGCCGCTGCAGCTGTTATACGTCATTGACAAAGACGCACTCTCTGATTGGCCGATCACGGCAGGACTGATGTTGGCAGTCACGCCGTCACTCATTGGCTGCGGGGTGGCTGCGGGTCTGCGCGAGTCTTTCAATCGCCGCAGAAATCGATTTGAATGGCCCGTTCGCTAGACGATAGTGACTGGGAACTGAGAGAGCAGGTCACGTGGTGGCTGGGTTTACCTAGGCTAGCCCAAATGGCCTGATCAATGCAGCTGGCAGCTAGTTTGCTACCACAGATCTCAGCACAAACAAGACATGTTGACCAAAACAGCTGTGGTCAATACTGTAGTGAGCCTTCATGTTATAATGTTCTTTTGTTGATAGTACAGTATACTGTGGATAATTATGCATGTTTTATAGTATACTGTGGATAATTATGCATGTTTTATAGTATACTGTGGATAATATGCATGTTTTACTTTGGCTTGTAAAACAGCATGGGACCTCTTGTTTTACTATATCCTATATACTGGAAGAAAGGGTTTTTACACAATAGAATTATTACACAATAGTATTTGACTTTTTCCACGCTGTCTTGCATAATTATAAAATAAACAAAACTCTAGGACCACTGAGGACACACACTGTCACACAGACAGAGAGAGAGGGAGAAGGAGAGAGAGGGATATGCTTTTATACTGAAGTATCACTATCAAATGCCTTTGCAGGATGTATAGAATACATTAATTCATACATCCTGCTGGAATTGTTTTGGGCCCTCTCCAGCTTTAGGCAACCGAGAACCGACATCCCCTTTCCCCCCGACTGGTGCCGGCGCTGTCTGTCTGCATTGTCAGGACAGTGATGTATTCTCTCCCTTCTGACTCCTGTCATTTCCACCTGTCTCCAGCTCTCTGTGTCTCCCAGCCCCACACTGGCCCACAGGCCAGAGTAATGGAACACCGAATGAATCTAGACACTGATCAGCTCCACCAGCGAACTTAGCAAAACCTCAGCTAAAGTGCATAAAACCCCCATTACACTGGCCCCCTGTGGGAGAGAATTCCAATAATGTTCATTGGAATATCTCTTTTAGAGACTGTTGGGAGAGTCACTGAGAGATATGGAGTGACCGCTCAGCATCGGTGCTGAGGGAAGTGTGAGTCACTCCTGGAGATATTGCTTCCAGATAAACCATGGCCTGTTTGTCTTTATGGCAGTTTTATTTTCTTGCACTTGGATTCTTGGATATGGGCTTTCCCAATTTGCATTTTAAACATTTTCTCTGTGAAAGACTTGCAAAACATTTTTTTTCCCCCAAATATGATTCTGCATAGTTGAGTCACGTTAGGGCCTGTGTCCACCTAGCGTCTTTTTCCGACTGTTAAACGCTGGGAGTGTGCTGGGGAGCGCTGATCCCAGTGCACAATATACAAGGAAGCAGTCTGAAACTAACGTTAGTTCAGTGCGGTAGTAGCTTGATAGCTGACAGCTATTAAAAGCAGTAAGCACAACACTCACCAGAAATATTAAGTGTCTAGCCAATCTGCTCCCACAATTGAGCCTTTCTGTCTCTGTTGCGATAGTTTCTCCATGTGATTAGCTGCCAGAAAAGGAGCACCCGACACCAGGAGCCGGCGCACAAAAACGCCGGAGCGCTCTGAAAATAGACGCTGGGCGCTGCGCACTTTCTCTAGACGTCCATGTGCGCCCGCATATGCTCATTGGAAACAAATGAAAAAAGACGCTGGACCTGAGGAAAAGACGCTAGGTGGACACAGGCCCTTAGTGAATGCCTGTCATGAGTGATCTCCACCCGCACATCGTCAGACCCACATTAGCGTTGTGCTGCACTAGCCTTGCAGAATCAAATCATGCTGAATCAAAAAGCAGGCTCTGCTTTAGTGAAAGTGTGAGCGTGCCCAGTAGTCCTCTGGGTCTCCCCTCTTCTTTAACGCTTCCTGAACTCCACTCGAGGCCGAGCCCAGAGTCTTCATCAGCACATCTTCCATCACGGAGAGCCGAGCCTCCCAGCTTAAGCAGCCTCCAGAGTCTGTTAGGACAGAGCCGGGCCGCGGCAGCTCCATGCTAGATGAATATTCATGAACGCATTTAAAAATAGACGGTATATTACATGTCGTCGTGGGACCTCGAATGTCAATTCTTTCACATTTTTTTTTTAATCATAAATCAATGCCACGGGTCACCCTTCACGTCTCACGTGTGGGTTTTCACCAAATGTAACCAATGGAAAAGCATTAAAACGATCTTGATTAATTCTCGTAACGCCATTCGCCCTCAAACTGTCGCTCAAACCTCGAAGATCCACCCCCTACCTCCATCTGAACCCCCCCCCCCCCTTCCCCAGGCAGGACTCTATACCCGGAAAAGACACACGGGCAGATGGACTGTGTATTTCTGATATGGTTTTGTTTAATCCTGGCTTCCTCTGACGTAAATAGATTAATAAAATGTTTTGGAGTTAACCCTAGGCTGCGAACTCGTTTAAACTATGCAAATCAAAGTGCTTTCTGACGAGAATAATGAGTGAGATGCTTCTCATCCCCATCGGCCGGGAGAAAGTGCCTCAAATTCGGACTGTTATCATAACAACACTATAATAAAGACATGTGCCAACTTTGACGACATGGTGTTGTTCAGTATTTGAAGAGCACAAGTTGTGTTTTTTTTACTTCCTGAAAAAAAGTGACTGTTTCGGAGATCAGAGTTTTCGCCCCGACAGCGACGATGTGCTAGTTAGCGGGCCACCTGACACCGATGTGCCTGTGGTTTCTGCGAGGCCGGTTAAACTGCGGGAGCATCTCCAGCATACAGTACATATGGCTGCCTTTCATTGGGCCTCGTGACTGGACTTGGTGGAGCTACCGCCGAGCTACAGCTGCTGCGGAGGCTGTCTAGTCCAATTACAGCCACACCTGCCATCATTATGACGGTTACACGGTGTTGCACGTGCGTGTGTGTGTGTGTGTGTGTGTTTGTCAGTGTGTGTGTGTGTGTGTGTCAGTGTGTGTGTGTGTGTGTCAGTGTGTGTGTGTGTGTGTGTGTGCGCGCGCAACCCGATCTCTCCAATCTGCGTACAAATAACACAGCTTGACACTTTCAAACTGCATGCAGTGCATACGCCAGTTTAGTGTGATGGTGTTACGCCTCGCCCGGGACACGTATCATGAGGGGAAAACGTTGCGTGCAGGTGATACACCTTGTCAGCAACAGGAGTGTAAAGCTAGTCAGAGTGAGAACATTTTGTTTTCCGGCCATAACTTTCACAATAAAATGAGCGTGCAGCGTGCTGCAGGGAGAGAGGCTGTGAACATCAGAGCAGTCAGAGGCGGTCATGTGATCTGTCACATGACGACTGGCTTCTGTAATGAAATAAAGCTCCGCCTCCCTCCTCCTCCTTCTTCTCTCTTTCTCTCTCCCTTGCTGTAGAGTTTTGTAATGAAGTTATTCTCTCCCTGTTAGAAAGGCTCATAGGACAGAACGGTATGCCCATCAAACACAGAGCCCGCCCCCTGAGGTCTAGAGTTTTCTTCTACTGCTAGCACCGTCATTCCCAGCAGAGCATTAGTGAAGTCAACTGCAGAAGCAGCTAGATGCAGATATCCACTGCATCCCCTGTTAGAAAGACTGAACTACAGTTCTTCATATGTGTGCGTTGAGTTAAAGTAAGTGTTATGCCAAGATGATGGTATATGTTGTTCTGTCGTTGTTGCATGACCTTTGTGCTAAAGTGATGGCTGATTATATTGTCATTTATATTTCGACATCACCATGTTTGAGTTGCATTCAATCTTCCCATCTGGTTTGAGCACCTTGATCTATGCTATGATTAGTCCTGTTTCTTGAGAATGCAGCAGCTTGAGTATGGTTAGCTAAGCTAGTTAGCACATGGCTAGCTGGTTCGCCATGTGCTTGGTAAGGCTGGGTTCACACCGGCGACCCAAGCCTTGCCTATGCCTTGCCTTTACCCACGCTTTTTAATAGGCGTCCGTTTTAGTCAACGAGGCTGTGTACACCGGACGCCTGAGCGTGAACCCTGCGTGTACCCACGCCTTGCCTGTGCCTTGCCGATTTTATCGAATAGGCGAGAGTTCTATTTTCACGCCGACAAGGCGCGTGCAGGCAGGCTTTTCTGTCAAGCCATGAAAGAAAAACGCGACAATATCCATGGGAACTGGCAAAGTCAACTGAATTTCAAAATAAAATGGAGTTTCTACAACAGTATTGAGCAGAGAGAGAGAGCGAGAGAGATATTGACGGGTGGCTATCACGTGGGGCTTTCTCCCTGTCGGCAAACAAATCTTCATGAGAGAGAATAGCGACCGAAGAAGCAAGATGGACAATGTTGTTGTGCCAGCACATATTCTTGCAAGATCACCTCTCTAAAATGTCCGACTATAGTCAGACCTGGTTATACATATCCAGCATCAATAGAACATTAAATATATCAGATTTATTTTACCTAGAGGCTACCCATGACAATTCTGGACAACACGTGAAAAAATACAGTCGGGAGAGAGGAGAGGCGCTTGTGACTCGGCTCGGCTCCAGGTTCGGCGTGCAAAAGGTGTGCGGTGTGATCGCAAAAGCGTGTAACAGGTTCACGCCCAGCTCGGCGTAGGCGTGGGTTGAGGCAAGGCAAGGCGTGGGTCGTCGGTGTGAAACCAGCCTAAGGCCTTGACACTGGCGTTTGTAGTTGCATTTTAGGTCCAGTAGAGGGCAGTGAACGCCACAAATAATAGTAGACGAAGGCAATGTCGTTTAAAGCTATAAATACACTATTGTCGCATATTGTGTAGTTAGTAGATAGTTGCAATTCATGATGTTATCATTTGTATCCATTTAGTTAAGTCAAGACTATGTCCCTCTTAGTTAATATCGAGAGCTGGAAATACCCTTGTTTAATATTAATAGCTGTAATACAGGGAATCATGTGTAACATGTCAATGTTTATAAGAGGTTTATTTATGTTCTGTTATTATTCCTCTTGTTATAGAACCACACACACACACACCCAAGCCAAAGTCATAAAGCTCTGTTCACTGTGCTGCACTACTCTAATAAATCTTTGGAAGGAAGATCCAATGGTCTGATTCTTGTGTCCTGACCGACACCCAGGGGCATGAAAATAATACAGTCCTTTTGAATCCTCCACTACACTCCCTTCACAGCATATGGGTCAGTCCACCTCCAACCCCCCCGCCCTGACTGCCCTCAGCCACCCCCCCCCCACGGCCTGCCTGAGATGGACTTCTCAATCACTGTCACCTGGTGCCCAGATTGGCTGCCAAAGCCACTAATAAAGACAAGAAACACATTTCACTGCCTGAGAAATACTGCTGCCTGCTCTTGGGGGTGGATGTGTGGTGTGTGTGTGTGTGTGTGTGTGTGTGTGTGTGTGTGTGTGTGTGTGTGTGTGTGTGTGTGTGTGTGTGTGTGTGTGTGTGTGTGTGTGTCTGTGTGCGTGTGCGTGTGCGTGTGCGTGTGCGTGTGTGTGTGTGTGTATGTACAACCTCCAGCTCTGACCCCTCCATAGCAGCTTAATGACAGGTCAACAAGGGTTTTGACTAGACAAATTACAAGTCAACCCGTAATTTCTTAATTGGTCTCTCCTACCTGGGGCCACTTGGCCCTCTCACTGGGTCTCGCTGGCACGATCCAAGTGATTACAGGAAACGGGGTTTGGAAGATGAAGTCACTCTCGTCGAACATGAGATCTCGGTATGAGATCGCAATTTATTTTGTGCTGTTTCTCTGTCACAGATGCTGTCAAGTCCTCAGTCCGAAGCTGTGGGCCTACAGTGAATCATATAGACATACAGTATCTTACATAAACATAGCAAAGTGAGGCTATAGGACCAGTGGGCTAGCTCAGGCTTTAGCTCAGGCTAGCTAGCTCAGGCTTTAGCTCAGGCTAGCTAGCTCAGGCTTTGACAGAGAAAGATACTGAAAGCTGAGCTACTGAAAGCTGTTCCTCGAATGTCTGCATCTGTCTGGCGCATACAGACAAGTCAGCAAACAGCCAAATAAACCATCCGCAAAATACCTGTTGAAACATGTGGTCATCAGCATACCTAACTAACTAGCTATGCCGTAGCTAGTTACTTAGTTACTTAGTTACTTAGTTAGTTACTTATGTTAGTTTGTTTTTACTGCAGATTTGCTGCAGCCTGCGTCCACCACCTGCTTCTCCACCACCTGTTGTGGCTTCATGGATGCTGGATGCTGTATCAAGGTAGACAGCTCATCAGGGTGAGTGACAGGCTGCAGGGGCGGAGCTTGACCAACTGAGCGGGAGAAGGGCGGGGCTAACAAACACTTCACTCCCTCAGTAGACTCGCTGGCCAGACTCCCCCCCCCTTCCGGGGGAGGAGCCTGGTGGCGCTGGTCACCATTATGGAATTGCGATGGGCGGCGCTTAGCGGCAGTGCCCTTGGAAAATAGTTTCCAACAATCCAACTTGCCATTTTCAGCGTGTAGCAATGAGCTAGCGTGTAAGTTTCTGCGACTAGCTTGCCAGCTAGCTTTGCATTGTTGTTTTCATTGCGGCGGCAGGGGACTATTTAGAGCGACACACAGAGAGGAGGGAGCGGAAGCCGCTCTGATTGACATCGTCGGAGCCAATGACGGAGCTTCTTAAGCGGGGAACGGAAATCCGGCAGCGTCTGAAATTGACGCTTCCAATAGGAGAGCAGGGGGGAGGGCTTATGCCAGTAGACTGTTTCCGTGCTCTCACGGGAGGGAGGGGAGGCTGGCCAGCGAGACTACTGCCTCAAGGGCTCAAGTTGCACATTGCAGCTCTAGCAGGCAACCTGAAATCCCCAATTCATTTCTGATATATTTTAGTTTTCTAAATGGGTGAGAGCCAAGTGTGCCTGCATCAGCTCTCCAAAGAATACTGACAGCCCAAAACAAACCAAACGAATGCTCCGTTTAGACACTTGCTCTAAAGATGACATCTGTTAGTAAGCAGTGGACAATGGCGCGCCCAATTCCTAATCTGAATCCTTCACCTAAATCCCTGATCTTGCCATGTGCTAAATACACACTCCTGATCGTCCTTCACACCTGTTCACACCGTCTGTACCTGGTGTTGGCTGGCTACTGATATCACCGCAGAGCCAGTCTATGAGAAAGGGAAGCTAGCCAGCCAGCCCGGCACAGACATGAAGCTCTATTTTTACTGCGGCCTGCTCGCAGCGGTTGCCAAGACAACCGCTGCGCCATTGTTTAATCAAGGAGAGACGGATTTATCCCGGTTGTGTAAAAAGACAGCAGTCCAGTCCCAGGTAGAGACATAGGTAGAGACATAGGTAGAGACATAGGGGAAGGACTCCGCCGGAAAAGAAGCCAAAGACACACAGCATGAAAGGAAACTCCCCATTGGCAGAAAAGTTAAAATTCACTATTTCTGTCTCTCCCCGTCTGAATGTGATCTACCTTTTCTGCTTATTCATATATTCCAATAATACACATCCCCCTCTGTCACATAGTGGCTGTTGTTCTTGAGACACGCAGGAAATGGACGCGTCTTGTTCCTTCCTTTGGGGCTGCGGATCTTCCTTCTATTCGTGGTGAAGGTAGAACAGGCAGAGATGATTGTGGTGAAGGTAGAACAGGCAGAGATGGTTGTGGTGAAGGTAGAACAGGCAGAGATGGTTGTGGTGAAGGTAGAACAGGCAGAGATGGTTGTGGTGAAGGTAGAACAGGCAGAGATGGTTGAGGTGAAGGTAGAACAGGCAGAGATGATTGTGGTGAAGGTAGAACAGGCAGAGATGGTTGAGGTGAAGGTAGAACAGGCAGAGATGGTTGTGGTGAAGGTAGAACAGGCAGAGATGGTTGAGGTGAAGGTAGAACAGGCAGAGATGGTTGAGGTGAAGGTAGAACAGGCAGAGATGGTTGAGGTGGAGGTAGAACAGGCAGAGATGGTTGTGGTGAAGGTAGAACAGGCAGAGATGGTTGTGGTGAACGTAGAACAGGCAGAGATGGTTGAGGTGAAGGTAGAACAGGCAGAGATGGTTGTGGTGAAGGTAGAACAGGCAGAGATGGTTGAGGTGAAGGTAGAACAGGCAGAGATGGTTGTGGTGAAGGTAGAACAGGCAGAGATGGTTGAGGTGAAGGTAGAACAGGCAGAGATGGTTGAGGTGAAGGTAGAACAGGCAGAGATGGTTGAGGTGGAGGTAGAACAGGCAGAGATGGTTGTGGTGAAGGTAGAACAGGCAGAGATGGTTGTGGTGAAGGTAGAACAGGCAGAGATGGTTGAGGTGAAGGTAGAACAGGCAGAGATGGTTGTGGTGAAGGTAGAACAGGCAGAGATGGTTGAGGTGAAGGTAGAACAGGCAGAGATGGTTGAGGTGAAGGTAGAACAGGCAGAGATGGTTGAGGTGAAGGTAGAACAGGCAGAGATGGTGGAGGTGAAGGTAGAACAGGCAGAGATGGTTGTGGTGAAGGTAGAACAGGCGGAGATGGTTGAGGTGAAGGTAGAACAGGCAGAGATGGTTGAGGTGAAGGTAGAACAGGCAGAGATGGTTGAGGTGAAGGTAGAACAGGCAGAGATGGTTGAGGTGAAGGTAGAACAGGCAGAGATGGTTGAGGTGAAGGTAGAACAGGCAGAGATGGTTGAGGTGAAGGTAGAACAGGCAGAGATGGTTGAGGTGAAGGTAGAACAGGCAGAGATGGTTGAGGTGAAGGTAGAACAGGCAGAGATGGTTGAGGTGAAGGTAGAACAGGCAGAGATGGTTGAGGTGAAGGTAGAACACGCAGAGATGGTTGAGGTGAAGGTAGAACAGGCAGAGATGGTTGAGGTGAAGGTAGAACAGGCAGAGATGGTTGAGGTGGAGGTAGAACAGGCAGAGATGGTTGAGGTGGAGGTGAAAACGTGCAGCTAAGCTGTGAAAATGACTCGTTAACGTTGAATTACATAACTATGAATGACTTCTGAAGTAGCAGGAGGAGGAGACATGATGGTGAATTCAGTACTACAGTATATACTTATTTTCATTCATATGCTCAATTAAACCAAAGACTCTTTTTTTTTTACATGGCATAACACTGCAACACATACACACACACACACACACACACACACACACACACACACACACACACACGCATGCGAGAGGTTGTCATCACTGTATGTGCCAGAGTGTGGGTGGTGATATTGACTGGCCTTTCATCACCCTTGAATAGGCTATATTGATCAGCCTGTTATGAAGCTGTATACATTCTGGAACACACACACACACACACACACACACACACACACACACACACACACACACACACACAATGCAGAAAACAGGCATGTCTGTCAACTAAATTATTGATTAGCACTTGGACACTTGGACACATTTTCTCTGTCGGCCCTCCCTCTCTGAGACACACACACACACACACACACACACACACACACAAGATTCCTCCCACGCGAGCAACTGTCTCTCCCTCGCCCCTACACACACGTACAGCAACACACAATAGCTGGTGTCTCTCCCTCGCTCCTACACACACGTACAGCAACACACAATAGCTAGTGTCTCTCCCTCGCTCCTACACACACGTACAGCAACACACAATAGCTGGTGTCTCTCCCTCGCTCCTACACACACGTACAGCAACACACAATAGCTGGTGTCTCTCCCTCTCCCCTACACACACGTACAGCAACACACAATAGCTGGTGTCTCTCCCTCGCCCCTACACACGTACAGCAACACACAATAGCTGGTGTCTCTCCCTCGCCCCTACACACACGTACAGCAACACCCAATAGCTGGTGTCTCTCCCTCGCTCCTACACACACGTACAGCAACACACAATAGCTAGTGTCTCTCCCTCGCCCCTACACACACGTACAGCAACACACAATAGCTAGTGTCTCTCCCTCGCTCCTACACACACGTACAGCAACACACAATAGCTGGTGTCTCTCCCTCGCTCCTACACACACGTACAGCAACACACAATAGCTGGTGTCTCTCCCTCGCCCCTACACACACGTACAGCAACACCCAATAGCTGGTGTCTCTCCCTCGCTCCTACACACACGTACAGCAACACACAATAGCTAGTGTCTCTCCCTCGCCCCTACACACACGTACAGCAACACACAATAGCTAGTGTCTCTCCCTCGCTCCTACACACACGTACAGCAACACACAATAGCTGGTGTCTCTCCCTCGCTCCTACACACACGTACAGCAACACACAATAGCTGGTGTCTCTCCCTCGCCCCTACACACACGTACAGCAACACACACAATAGCTGGTGTCTCTCCCTCGCCCCTACACACACGTACAGCAACACACAATAGCTGGTGTCTCTCCCTCGCTCCTACACACACGTACAGCAACACACAATAGCTGGTGTCTCTCCCTCGCCCCTACACACACGTACAGCAACACACAATAGCTAGTGTCTCTCCCTCGCCCCTACACACACGTACAGCAACACACAATAGCTAGTGTCTGTCCCATCACAAAGCTATCTGGACTCATTATTGTGTCCTTTGTGTCGCCTCTGTCCTGCCAGGAGCTGTGGGGCAGACAGCCTGTTGTTCCAGGCCCGTCTCTCTCAGCGCTTATCAAAATCAACATTAGCATAACACTGCACCCGCTGTCTCACACGCTAACAGCAAATACCAAAGGTGAGCTGAGCCAAGACCACTATACCGCTCCACATAATGCTGTCTTGACATTTCCAGTGCGACAGGTAGAAGAAAGCTAATAGCTTTTCTGTGTGTGTGTGTGTGTGTGCGTGTGTGTGCGCGCGCGTGTTTGTGTGCGTGCGTGTGCGCGTGTGTGTGTGTGTGCATGCGTGCGCGTGTTTGTGTGCATGCGTGCGTGCGTGCTTGTGCGCGTGTTTGTGGGATGTGTGTGTGTGTGCGTGCGCGTGTTTGTGTTTGTGTGTGTGTGTGTGTGTGTGTGTTGGTTCGTCTGTTTGTCTCTGCTTGCTTTACATGTGTATTTGTGCATTAAAGTGAGCAGCTATGGCTCATTATAATGCATGGACATGTGCAGCTGTGCTGTCCACTTTGCTGTGTTTGCAACACAGTCTCACAGAAAATTGTATAATACCAACGATATGGACCAACGTTGCTATTTTACAAATTCGGCTCGAAAATTGTAAAATAGTAACGTTCTGAGATTTTAGGGTTAGGATTAGAGTAGGGGGAGGGGTTAGAAACAGAAAATCTCCGTAAAACACGCCCAAACCACGCCCACCGCTGTAGACACATACGTTCCCATTTTACAATTTCTTAGCCGACATTGTAAAATAGCAACGTTTGTCCACAAACCTTTGCTATTTTACAATTTTTTTGGAGATCGGGTTGGTGTTTGAGGTTCAATACGGGGAGTCTCATTTCAATAACGGAAGACAGGGGGGGAGGATTGAGGATCATGGGATCAGCACCGTGACTCCTGCGTTACAACAGAACAAACTGAAAATACTCAAATAATTTCGACCAAGATTATGTAAAATTGTAGCCTATAGACTGACGGAGAAAAATGTAAGTTAGATTGGTTCATTTCATAATCAATAAATGGGTTAGGGTCATCTGCTCATATCCATGTATTTCCAGGTAAAGTATCAAACCACCTGTTAAAAGGTATCAGAATACAGGAAATGACATCTACTCTGTTACAGACCCGGTTACATTGTCCCACCCACATATCCAGTAGCTTCCTACAGTACAGCCATGCAGCCAGTGCACAAGCAGAACAACACAGACAAATGGAAGGGGGCGCTCTCTGCGATGCCTGCGGGGAATCAGGACCCATTTGTGTTGAAGCGGCCTTTTCTCGCACCTGCCTTAATAACGTCCACTGGAGCCTTCCTATAGCAACTGACACAAGAGGCCAGCGAGCCTTGGGTCCTTTCCTTTAAAGGGGTAAAACATCTATATTTTACTTTTTGCATTTTGCTTGTTTTGCACAAATCATAATGTCTTTTATTTCTGTATACTCTTTTCGTTTATGTCTTTTATGTCTTTCATCTATTTTATGTATCGCACTTTGAATTGCCTCTGTGTATGAGATGTGCTATACAAATCAACTTGCCTTGCCTTGATGGCTCAATTTAGAACTTCAAGGACACAACGACTAAAGGGCAGGCAAGCAGTTATAATCACTCATCAGGAGCTGTTTGTTGGATCAATAATCACATTAATGACCCCGATGATCAGCATGGTCAACATCAACTAATTACGCTATTAGTGAAACGATGTCGTGCCCAGGAGCGTCCAAGATCTTACAGGACCTAGATTGTGATGGAAACTATTTACAGCTTGGCGCTCGCGCCACGACTCGAAAATCTGCGCCCCCATTTCATCACCATAGCCATTATCCAAACTCCAGCCTCGTCCTGCCAGCCAAAGCTCCAGGCCACGCTCCATTAGCCGGGCCGAGCCAGCAGGTCCAGATGGCCAGCGCCTGGCTCCAGCACCATGTGGCCCAGCTATTGAGACGGAGTGGATGCTGCGCCTCTCTGCATTCATGCATGAGCATTGAGCACAAACAGACACACACTCATTATACACACAACATAAACACTATGATGAAGACAAATGGCGTCATATAGTGTCGGGATCTCGTACCTTAGAGTCCTGGACGTACGTAACCATTGGAGCTTCCAGTAAACCAGAGATATTTATTTTTAGGTGAGTTTTTCTTTTTTGATCTTTTCTTTCCAGTGACACCGAAAACCACAGCAGGATGGTTTAGCTTCACATTTCGGTGACCCGGCTCGAAGCGTTGTGCTGGTTGAGAAACACCGAAACATCTTTTTGCCGTCTGTGTCCATCCATTTGGTTTGGTGTCGCCCACAGAGCCATGAGATCCGTCAAGAGGGGAAGGGAGGCCTTTGATGGTTGCTTTGTGTCAGGAGGTTCCCATGCCAGCTGTCAGTGTTGGTGCAGAGCCGTCTGCTCGCCACGCAGCGGTCATCTCTGCCAGAGTGTCATCAAACACATTCAGGAATTCAAAGATGTTGAGGGGGGAGGGGGAGGGACTTTGTGGGTCCTTGAGGGGGGAGGGGGAGGGACTTTGTGGGTCCTTGAGGGGGGAGGGGGAGGGACTTTGTGGGTCCTTGAGGGGGTTCCAGGGGTTCCTCAGTAAATTGATCACTTTTGTTAAATTTCACCATTATTTCTTTTACAACACAACTAGAGAATGTAGAAGAATGACCATTGATCATGGTTTCACTCTTATCTCTAAAATGCAATACAGATATGGAATTCTGGACAAGATCATATATCTAACAATACAAATAATTTGGATTTGGGTCCAACCAAGAGACAAAATATCATCAAGGTCAAGGTCCATCGCCCCAATGTGGACTATAGGGCTCCTTCTATCTATGCCAAACATTTTGTCTTTTTTTAAGATCATTGTATGCCATTTCTGCTTATGTCCACGATGGGTATGTTTGAAGAAAACTTACAACCGACTTACAACAAGACCAATGCAACTGACATCCTACATACATACTGTATGGGAGAAAAAAAAAACACACCTTGTTAGTAGTGGCTTTAGTTCTCTGAGCACCATAAACTGCTGCCATTTCAAAATAAAACACAGCATAATTGCCAATCTGATCGCCACACCATTGCACAACATGAAGGCAAAGAGAAACCAGTGAGTCCATGCAGAGACATCTCACATGAGCCCGCAGAGAGTTGAGTCCATGCAGAGACATCTCACATGAGCCTGCAGAGAGTTGAGTCCATGCAGAGACATCTCACATGAGCCTGCAGAGAGTTGAGTCCATGCAGAGACATCTCACATGAGCCTGCAGAGAGTTGAGTCCATGCAGAGACATCTCACATGAGCCCGTAGAGAGTTGATGCTTTGCAACAGCAGACAGAACATGAGCCCATCCAGCCTGCTACTGTAGGTGTTTGATGTGACCGTGAGGGAATGGTTTCATCCAGTGTGCACATGTGCTGTTACAGCGCGTCTAATTAGGATTCAGCCAGTTAACGAGCAGAACCCTGATGGTGTGCGATAGCCTGGGTCTAATCTGGGTCTAATCTCTCAAGAGAGATTTTCGATTTGCATGAAAATCTGTCGGCATGGTCGCCAAAAATCCCCATAAGAGCGCTCCTAATAATAGTGCGAGCGCTGAGGGAAATTAGCATAAAGGGGAGTGGCTGGTAGGGCTGGGCGATATATCGAATATACTCGATGTATCGCGGCTTGTGCCACGTGAGATGTAGAAATGACTATATCGCGAACATTCGAGTATAATTGTCACGCATTGTTTATAACTTAAGCCGCCGGCATGACTCGCTTCACGTTTCCTCTTGTCAGCTCTCTCTCTCAAGGGAGAGCTCTGTCACACTCAGGAAGGGAGGGGGAATCACATGTATACGTCAAACGCGTCAAACCGCGTCACACACACCCGTCTATGTGCGATTTGAAATCACGCGTCCGCACCAACCAACCCAAGCAGGCGCAGTGTGGATGTTGACAGTTCAAATTATAACAAAACAACCACTATTGCGATTTGCAATACATGTCCCGCAAGGTTTCTGAGATTAGGGGAAAGTCTGAGCTGGCGTTACGCTAAACCAAACGTGGGGAGGAGTTGCGGATTTGTTTGGCGTTAATGTTAGCTGTTGTGGTGGCTAACGTTAGCTAGCTGGTTAGGCTACCTAGCTCGCAAGGCAGCGCTCCACAAGCTTGTTGTGACCAAAATCCCTGCATTTAAAGCACTTCATACTCCCAGAGCTGGCGTAAACCATAGAGCATAGAGAACCTCATGCATTACTCAAAATTAAACGTCCAGGGTTTGTGTCTCCAAAAGCAACTAACGCTAACGTTACATGCAAGCTAACATAGCTAGCTGCGGGGCAGTCATGATCTATAAGGAAAATGAATGTGCACATAGCCTACATAAAAGTCAAGTCTAAATTTATTTTTTTATGTTTTATCTGCAGACTAAGCAGCTAGGCTTTCGGTTCTATAAAAGCCATTATTTTGTATTGACTATCGAGTGATACACTTTACTAAAACAATCATATTATATCAGAAGTGTTGTTTGTGTTCACAGTGATGTCAGATTTGCTTAGGTCAGAGCTATGGAATATTAAATCATCCATCTTTGCTCACTATCTGCCCTTTCTTCTTATTTTTTACCCCAGGTGTGCATATAATACAGGTTAAGAACTTATGGAAAAGTCATGGAAATCCATTGGTCAAAATGTGTATGAACCCTGAAGGGTTAAATTGAGCATTTATGAGAGATTTAAAAAATATCGAGATATATATCGTGTATCGCGATATAGCCGAAAAACATCGCGATATTCTTTAGAGGCCATATCGCCCAGCCCTAGTGGCTGGGCGAGTTGAGTTCCGGTCCCGGTTATTCAGGTATTGAAACGTGCTTGCCCCCCGAAAAATATATGTTTTTAACTGATAGATTCCCAGATTAGCCTTGGCCTAATGTGTATAGTACACACTGTAGGAATGTCATGCGGTCCTCATGGACAGAGCTATCCCATTGATCTTGGTCTCCCGTTTGGACTTGATTCGTTGGCCGTCGCCATCTTGATTCTTCGTCAGCAGAGTGGGAGGGAATGGGTTGAGTGCTTTGCGCAGCTCATGTGAGATGGAGGTTTACACACACACACACACGCGCGCGCGCTCGCACACACACTATGGAGTCCTATCGACGTCACTATTCACTGACACATGCGCAGCAACGTGTGTGTGCCTGCGTGACTTAACATAGTCAATCTTGTCACGCGTGCACACGTACGCGCACTATGATGTGCGCAAACTACATCACGCGTAACAACAAGCTGCGTAGCACAGCTACTTCCAGCGTGTACACGTGTGACCAGTGTTGGAGAAATTTCGTTACGCGTTCACACACACACACACACCCGTTCGCAGTTTTGAGTGTTACGCAACCGGAAGTGTATCTGCAGCGCGCACAACACTGCGCGTACATGAACGCCTCGCGTAGTTCTCTTCTGTTTTATTCTATTTCTTTCTATGTTACATTTTCATCCAGTAGATGGTGCCAGTGACCAAACCAACCAGTTGATCAAGCATGTCGCTAGCAGGTTACTGTCCCAAGATTGCTCGCAGACTATTCTGTGGTCAGCACCAAAGATTACCCACAATCCCTTGGGCCCACATTTTACAACATAAATCGCCCATTAATCCTCATAAAGATGTATGTCAGATGTATTTTATTTTATTGACAGTATTTCATTGTTAATATGAGCTGCTGCAAGTGTTAATGCTCTGCTGTTCCTTAACAGCAACATGTGAAGTTGTTATTTTTTATTTTGTAGCCTATTATAAAAGCCTGCAGCTCTCTGTTTTTGTTATCTTTATTCCTCATTCAGGCTATATTTTTATTTTATTTATTTATTTATTTGTTTTATTGCCTAAACATTTCAGAGGCCATTTAAAAAACGTTATGCTACATGCTGAAAGATCGCCTGGTTTTTTATTTTGTGTTTTGTAGCTATAGCCTATTATATGGTAACACTTTACAATAACGTACACAAATACTATAGTAGTTACTAGTAAACTAACCATTAACTAATAGCCAGTTAATGAGTAGCTAATGAAAAATTTGGCATTAGTCAATCACTAGTTAATCATAGTTAATGAGTAGGTAGTCATTAGTTAATGATTAGTATCTATTTTCCTGAAGTATTATTGCCTGAACATTTCTGAGCCATGATTAAAATGATCTGTTTATGAATTGCGTGGTTTTGTGTGCAGTGTGATCAAAGAATAGACCTAGAATGAATGTGTTTACTGTCATGCACACAATAAACTGATAATGAGAATTACTGAACTCAGAATAATCAGTTTATGAACGAAAAAAGGGCTGTAATAAACACCGAGCGTAGCTCATTGGAGTTAAAACATAGTCTCGTGCATATTCCTACAAGTCATCATGTACAGCAGTCAGATGAAACTATAACAATATAAACAGAATTGAAACGTGTAATAATGGATATGAGTCAGTAAAAGAGTTTTTCATGCTGTCAGGACTGTACCAGTTGACAACTTGCTTCTACCATCCAGCCGCAAGGGGTCAGTTTAATCTAACTCGGCAATCCCAACACAACCTATTTATACTACAGCTGTTGGGTCTGCGTCTCTAACATGGTGTCATTCATTCACCAAATAAAATAAAAATAAAACAACTAATAAAACAACTATAAAAACAGTTTTACCGACTCATGTATCCATTATTACACGTTTTAAATGCTGTTTATGAGGATTAATGGGCGATTTATGTTGTAAAATGTGGGCCCAAGGGATTGTGGGTAATCTTTGGTGCTGACCACAGAATAGTCTGCGAGCAATCTTGGGACAGTAACCTGCTAGCGACATGCTTGATCAACTGGTTGGTTTGGTCACTGGCACCATCTACTGGATGAAAATGTAACATAGAAAGAAATAGAATAAAACAGAAGAGAACTACGCGAGGCGTTCATGTACGCGCAGTGTTGTGCGCGCTGCAGATACACTTCTGGTTGCGTAACACTCAAAACTGCGAACGGGTGTGTGTGTGAACGCGTAACGAAATTTCTCCAACACTGGTCACACGTGTACACGCTGGAAGTAGCTGTGCTACGCAGCTTGTCGTTACGCGTGATGTAGTTTGCGCACATCATAGTCCGCGTGCATGTGCCCGCGTGACAAAATTGTTCTATTATCTTCATGCGTGCGCTTACGCGCTCTGGCTGCGCACCCCGCGTACATCATTACACGTACATTTACGCGTAATGATGTACGCGGGTTGCGCAGCCAGAGCGCGTAAGCCCACGCATACACGCATGACCATTACAAGTCAATGGGGAAACTACATGACACGTCAAGCGTTGTGTGACACGTTCAGTCGTAGCTGCGCATGTTTATTGAGACGTATGGACCTTCATACACACACACACACACGCACACGCACACGCACACGCACACACACACACACACACACACAGGCCCGTAGCCAGGGTTAGAGAAATACCGAGGTCATGACCTCGGTGTCCTCAATGGTAGCTATGGGCCTGCACACACACACACACACACACACACACACACACACACACAGACACACACACACACACACACACCTTTCCCCCTTCGCCTGCCTGCTGTGCCAATGTGTTGCTGTTCTAATTAAACGTAGGTTTCCATGGAGGATGGTGACAGAGTGCATAACAGCATCTGAGTGACAACGGAGCTGGTAGGTTTTGTATATTTCCATCAGTATGCCAGGCAGAGACACTCCCCTCCCCAGGCAGAGACACTCCCCTCCCCAGGCAGAGACACTCCCCTCCCCAGGCAGAGACACTCCCCTCCCCAGGCAGAGACACTCCCCTCCCCAGGCAGAGACACTACCCTCCCCTGCACGAGCACAAACGCCTATATGCTCCTGTGACTGAGATGGAGGTGGTTTTGTTTGTGTCTCCACAGGGTGTGTGCAAGTTCACATAATTAATTTGTGTGAATGTGTGTGTGCCTGTGGTGTGTGTGTGTGTGTGTGCATGTGTGTGTGTGTGTGTGTGTGTGTGCCTGTGTGTGGGCGTGTGAAATGCTGTCTGTGTGGATGGGTGTGTTTGTGTGCATCAATACTTGCTGCATCTCTTTAGTCTCATTAACATATTTCTCTTTTCAACAGTAGCAGCATGGGAGTCACGTACACACACACACACACACACACACACACACACACACACACACACACACACACACACACGTACACACGTACACACACACACACACACAATAGCTTTCATTACAGCCTCTGTACATCGTCTGAAGAGAATTCAAATAAACAGCCTATAAAGGAATGTAAACTGAGCATCATTAGAACAGGCGGGAGAGGGACTGATTCCATTAAAGCAGATGGAAAAGATATGGCCACTTAAAGTCATAATGACACTGCAGCGTCCATAAAGGCCCGCTCCATTCACTTTATCTCCCTGTGTGACGTTAGGTGTTCCGTGTCAAACACACACGAGCGCCGCGCGCTGGATAGTCACACGTCATATTTGTGCCAAAGAACTTACATCATTAGTTCCTGCAGCATCATCATGATTGCAGCGCTGTTGTAAAACAAAAAAAAGAACAGCTTCACCTCTCGTCTTCATTCAACTCTTTGACTGCCCCCACACCGGAAATACCGGAAGCGGTTTATGCTGCCATACTTGGTCCCCCGCATCTCCGTTAAATAAGCCACAATATTGATTATTATCGACAAACATCTTTTAATAAAAAGTAGGGCAGGGCGATATTATATCAATATCATGAAATGATAGATGTCATCTTAGATATTGTGGATATCATCATATTGTGATTGTGTGTTTTGTCTTCATGACACCGTCTTCCTGGTTTTAAAGGCTGCATTACAGTAAAGCGATGTCATTTTCTGAACCTACCAGACTGTTCTACTGTAGCTGTTCTGGCATTTACCCATAGTCATTATATCCATATTACTGATGAGGATTATTATATTTTTTTAAAGTCATTGTATATATATATATATATATATATATATATATATATATATATATATATATATATATATATATATATATACTGTATATATTGTGTATCGTGATTCAGACTAAAAATACCCAGATATGATTTCTGGTCCATGCCGTCAAGCCCTGCCTGTAGGCTTTCTGAATAAAGAACAGAAGCTGAAGAGAGGAGGCTGCTTGAAAGAGAAAGAGGAGAGCAGCTTTTGAGGAAGTCAACATCAATGCGCTACATTTTGTTCTGTAGACAAAAATAATGCCGCTGAAGGGTAGTGGGGTGACCCAATTCCAGTGGATGACTTCCAGGATTCCAGAACAGTTTTCCGTACACAGGAAGGCTGCCTTCTAGATGCTGCTATGGAGCTGCAGCACCTCCACATCAGGCCAGAAGACCTCATGTGGACGAGGGGGAGACGGAGAGGAGGAACGGCCTCGAGGATGGACGGAGGGCGATTTCAGGATCAAGCCCTTTTTCACACTTCAGTGGCTTTTGTCGTCCTCCTCACTGATCGCTGCAGTTAAAAGTTCCTCGCCACACTTGAGATGCGATGACGACAGGGGTTTACAGTCAGAGAGACACAGAGAGAGAGAGAGAGAGAGGGCATCTACAGTTTGAGCAAGTAGATGTCTCTGTTCCTTTGAAGGAAATAACACAACTATTTTTCAATCATCCTCTCTGTACAGACCAGTATGATTCCTACTACCTGTGCAGTGTGCCCACTGCAAACACTGCAGATACACTATACACACCAACATCTCCTCCCTGGACAAATCTACTGCTTTTCCCTGACTCCCGCTCAATCAACCTGCACCTTGCAGGGGCTGCTGCTTCTCATCTCTATCAGTCTGCTCCTGGGTGATTTGCTGTAAGCGGACCTTCAGCCTGGCTAACGTGTGGATTTACCTGCAGGATGGATCGGCCTGTCTCAGCCTCAGGAGACAGCAGGCGGCTGCAGGCACTAAGCAGGCTGCAGCTCACAGCCAGATGAAGCTGGAGGAGGCCACCTGTGGGGAGATGATCCCAGGATTGAGACAGGTTGAAGGAGGCATGAGTCAAGTTTTTCATGCCGCATTGCACAAAATTGTCAGATTATATAATATCTGCAAGGCTTGATGATCGCCAATGATTCAACGTCACGATTACCTTAATGTAATTTGCAATGTCAGGACACTCCAAAACCTGTGTGTATTACTGGTGTGTTATTTCAATGCTTGGGACTCCATGGAAACTACAATAGACGGACTATGGTGTTTACAGAATAATGGTTAATATCAGCATATTCCAGCTACATGAGACATATTTGATATGGTCTTATCCAGGTATTCATCAATCGATATTTGAATATCCCAAATACGAATGGAATATTATTGTGCATGTAAATAATGAAAAAAATCAAATGAACAAAAAACATACTTGAGTGTGCTTGAGCTTTTTAGGTGCTGGGCGGGGCGGGGGACGACATCATTGGAAACTATTTTGACTTTCAAAACTCCAGCAACTAACAGCAAAGTGCAAACGAACAAATGGACAAACACACAGTCTAGTATCTAATAAGACACACACACACACACACACACACACACACACACACACACACACACACACACACACACACACACACACCAGCCTAAAGATAAGCAGCAGGGGATGCATGAGTTATAGCACTGAGGCAATTTTTGAATTGTATCTTCTTAGCAGCTCTTTTCATTGATAGCCCTCAATTTAATTTGTTTTATCAGAAAGACTGAATAAACACTGAACCAGACTAGACCAGATTTAACAAAGCACAGGAACATCTAAATATAACTGCTTAGTTCTGTATGAATTCAACCTTTCTGCCAGGCAGCTGGCTGCCTGCCTCTATCTGGCTATGCCTGCAGGAAGGAAGGAAGATGACTGACTATCCTCAAAGGTGTGAAGGACAACAGACGTAACCCCTCGCCTTCCCTCTCCTGCAGGCAGCAGGGTGGATCTCATATATATAAACTATATATCATATATATATGAGTCATATATATAACTGGACCCAAAGGGAAACCAAATCATATGGGCTGCATAGTTGAGTGTAACACCAGTCACTATCCGCCCTCAGACTGAGACATGACTCGGTACATGACTATCGTTTCCACAAATGCATTTTTCTCTGCTTTTTGCAGACAGACAGGATTTTCAATGAACACTACATGAACATTCAAGTGTTGACAACAAAGAACGGATGAAGCTAGATATTTCTATTTTTTTTTTTTTTTTTCAATTTCTTATAGAACAATATACGAAAAAGACAAACAGGCTCAGACACAGGAAAAGACAGGAAAGAAAAAAAACACATCATTGACATTCAACATTAGGCACATTGAACATAAGGCACTTATGTGTTTATGAGAGGGGTCCATGAGAAACCAGCAGGGGGAGCCATCCGTCACCCCTAACCTCAGAGACTTGTCATTCTTAACCTCTTAGATGGTAAATCATCTCTTAGTCCTCTGTGACAGTATTCTCCTGTGTGTACCCTCTAACACAGGGGTGGGCAACTATTTTTCATGGGGGGCCACATGAGAAATCCAGATTGTTGCCGGGGGCCGAACAAATATTGTCATGCCGTAACCCAGGGATGGGCAACTTTGATGATAGAGAGGGCCACAAAAAAAGTCCTCGCTACCAGATTTTGCTGAGGGCTGAACGGCGCCAGCGTGAACAAATTGGGGCATTTGAAGCCAGGTTTAGAGCAATAACTCATTTTAAATTAACAGTTGTGATGTCATTATTCAGTCTTAACCACCAATATTTGATCCTTTTCTCACTCACTCCTATGTCACCACCTGCTCTCCCTGCAGGGCTTGAAATTAACTTTTTTCACCACCTGCCAATATGGCTGCTAGATTTTAAAGTTACCAGCCAATTAGAATTTCCACTATCCAAAATGTTTTTCTTGAAATAAACCAGAATATGAGTGGGTTAATTTAAGCATAAGTATCAGTAAGTGGCCGGGATTCTCAAAGCCTGTGTTGAGGGTCACACGAACATGCACTCTTGAAGCTAAATAAATCCAAAACCAACAAGTTAATTATTAAAATTTCTACCTCAATGTAGAACAGCCATTTCTTACACATGAGATTACTTTTGGCCTTTTAGTCATAAAGATTATTGAAAGATATTCCATATTCCAGACTGAAATGCTATAACAGAAGAATATTGGCCAGAATGACATGAACATTTGGACACTTATTCAGCGGGTATCTTGCATGTTGCGTTCAGGCGCAATGTAAAAAAAAAAAAAAAAACTTTTTTTGCAATTCCATCGTGGGCCACACAGGGGGCCGTATGTTGCCCATGTGTGCTTTATAGTAACGTTCAGTCATAACTGATTTATAATTAAGCCCATAGTTAATGAACTAATCATGTACAAAACACACACACAGTCACATATTTTATATACTGTATATGTTGTAAGCCTAATTTTTGCCATCACAGCTGTTTTTTACATGTATGGGATAATACAGGCTAATATACAAGGTGTCCCAAGCTCTGAGTCATTATAAACTCAATTAGCTACAGAAGTTAATGTTCACATTCAGTCCTTGTATATTTCTCTCATGTGTTCATCATTCCTTTCCTCTTCTGTGTGTGTGTGATTGAGAAATGAGATGCAGGTGGTGTTCATCCTAATTGGCCTGGTCAGGTGTCAGATTGCTGCTGGCTGATTGGCTGGTGGAGAGCATTTAAGCCAGCTGATGCCATCCTGTCGCCCCTTGCTCTCCTCATTCCCAACGATGATGGCTGCTGTGCTGACTGCTGTGTTCTGTCAGGTAGGAACTGTGTGTAGACCTACTTTAGTAGTTCTGCAGAACTTTATTAAGATGTGTCTTTAACTTGGTAGACCTGTGCAGTCTAAACTGTAAATAGTTACCTTCCAGATCTACACTTTTGTACACTGTAAATAACACTTACCCAAGTAGCAGAAAGTAGGGGGAGAAGCCCTTTAGTTTTTTGTAACATTTTCTCATGTTTATTTTGTAGGAGCTTATAGGTAAGAGCTGTGTCTCTTATTTAATCCATCATTTTCTTTTCTTAGGTAAATTTAAGGTTGGGGATTAGTTTGATTGGTTAGTTGTGTTGGGGCCATGCTGTGCTCTGAAACTAAACCTGCTACTTGTGAACTTGTGATGGTGGTTTGGCTGATCATCCTTGGGAGTGGGAAGAGTGGGGGCACTTGTGTTGCGGTCCGGTTCCCCGAGGCCGGTTCTTAACATAATTGGGTGCTCGTCTGCTTTTCTCATTCGTCAGCACGTCGTCTGTGTGTGTGTGTATATATATATTTTATGTTTGTCTGGTGGGCAGTCTTTGTGCAGGTGGTAAATGGTGTTAGTCAAGGTGCCTTTGCATGGAGCTGAGGAAGCTCATGGTGGTAAAGCTGGTGGAGATGTTTGTTGGAGGAGCCGGTCAGAGGGGACCAGTAAGACTGAGGAGGGGCGTGGCAGGGCAGGGCCGTCAGTAGCACCGTTTCTCCTCTTTCTGTGTAGACTGCTACCCTACAAGAGTCCCGTCTCCGTACATAGACTTGCCTGTCACTCTGACTCCCAAGCCGTCTAAATCAGTGATACACACGTATTTACAAGTGTCACAGAAACATTTCAAAGCCACATATTGAGAAGGGTTCATAGCTTCTCGACGTCGTGGTTAGAAAGCTCGTCGCTGCTCATAAATGCCTCTTTTCATCTGAAGTCTGTGCTGGTGATATTTTTTACCGAGCTTTCGGCCAGAGTGGCGCTGTTGAGCGCTCTGACGGCTGGGAGCTCTAACCTGGAAAAAATATCACCAGCACAGACTTCAGATGAAGAGGCATTTATGAGCAGCGTCGAGCTTTCTAACCCCGACGTCGAGAAGTGATGAACCCTTCTTCTCAATATGTGGCTTTGAAATGTTTCTGTGACACTTGTAAATACGTGTGTATCACTGATTTAGACGGCTTGGAAGTCAGAGTGACAGGCAAGTCTATGTATGGAGACGGGACTCTTGTAGGGTAGCATAGTCTACACAGAAAGAGGAGAAAGGGTGCTACTGATGGCCCTGCCTTGTCACGCCCCTCCTCAGTCTTACTGGTCCCCTCTGACCGGCTCCTCCTCCAACAAACATCTCCGCCAGATTTACCACCATGAGCTTCCTCAGCTCCATGCAAAGGCACCTTGACTAACACCATTTACCACCTGCACAAAGACTGCCCACCAGACAAACATATAATTAATATATATATATATATATATATATATATATATATATTCAGAAGACGTGCTGACTAACGAGAAAAGCGGGCGACCCCCTAATTATGTTAGGAACCGGCCTCGGGGGAAGGGGACGGCAACACAAGTGCCTCCACTCTTCCCACTCCCAAAGATGATCAGCCAAACCACCATCACAAGTTCACAAGTAGCAGGTTTAGTTTCAGAGCACAGCATGGCCCCAACATCAACAAATCAAACTAATCGCCAACCTTAAACTTACCTAAGAAAAGGATGGATTAAAAAAAAAGACACAGCTCTCACCTATAAGCTCCTACAAAATAAACATGAGAAAATGTTACAAAACTAAAGGGCTGCTCCCTCCTACTTTCTGCTACTTGGGTAAGAGTTATTTGGTGTAAAAAAGTATAGATCTGGAAGGTAGCTATTTACAGTTTAGACTGCACAAGTCTACCTAGACAAGGACAGATCTTAAAGTTCTAAAGAACTCCCAAAGTAGGCCTACACACAGTTCCTTCCTACCTATCCCCAAACCATTCAACAGTGCACAAACAGGAAGTTGGTGAAATAAAATGTTTGGGGCTATCATTCAAAACTCAATTAGCTACAGAATTGAGTCTTTGTCATGTGTTCACATCATTCCTTTCCTCAGTGTGTGATTGAACTATGAGTCCACTCATTGTACTCTTAATTCCCAACTATGTTGACTCTTTGCTGTGTTCTGTCAGGTAGGAACTGTGTAGGCCTACTTGGTTCTTCAGAACTTGAAGATGTGTTATCTTGGTGGACCTGTGCAGTTTAAACTGTAAATAGCTACTTCCAGCTCTACACTTTTGTACACTAACATCTTACCCAAGTAAAAGTAGGAGGGAGAAGCCCTTTGGTTTTTTGTAACATTTTCTCATGTTTATTTTGTAGGAGCTTATAGAGCGCTGTCTGTTATTTAATCCATCCTTTTCTTATGTAAGTTTAAGGTTGGGGATTAGTTTGTTGTTGGGGCCATGCTGTGCTCTGAAACTAAACCTGCGACTTATGAACTTGTGATGGTGGTTTGGCTGATCATCCTTGGGAGTGGGAAGAGTGGGGGCACTTTTGTGTTGCGGTCCCCTTCCCCGAGGCCGGTTCTTAACATAATTGGGGGCTCGTCCGCTTTTCTCGTTCGTCAGCACGTCGTCTGAGTATATATATTTTATATGTTTGTCTGGTGGGCAGTCTTTGTGCAGGTGGTAAATGGTGTGCATGGAGCTGAGGAAGCTCATGGTGGTAAAGCTGGTGGAGATGTTTGTTGGAGGAGGAGCCGGTCAGAGGGGACCAGTAAGACTGAGGAGGGGCGTGACAAGGCAGGGCCATCAGTAGCACCGTTTCTCCTCTTTCTGTGTAGACTGCTACCCTACAAGAGTCTCCGTACATAGACTTGCCTGTCACTCTGACTCCCAAGCCGTCTAAATCAGTGATACACACGTATTTACAAGTGTCACAGAAACATTTCAAAGCCACATATTGAGAAGAAGGGTTCATCGCTTCTCGACGTCGGGGTTAGAAAGCTCGACGCTGCTCATAAATGCCTCTTTTCATCTGAAGTCTGTGCTGGTGATATTTTTTCCAGGTTAGAGCTCCCAGCCGTCAGAGCGCTCAACAGCGCCACTCTGGCCGAAAGCTCGGTAAAAAATATCACCAGCACAGACTTCAGATGAAAAGAGGCATTTATGAGCAGCGACGAGCTTTCTAACCCCGACGTCGAGAAGCTATGAACTCTTCTTCTCAACATGTGGCTTTGAAATGTGTCTGTGACACTTGTAAATACGTCTGTATCGCTGATTTAGACGGCTTGGGAGTCAGGCAAGTCTATGTACGGAGACTCTTGTAGGGTAGCATAGTCTACACAGAAAGAGGAGAAACGGTGCTACTGACGGCCCTGCCTTGTCACGCCCCTCCTCAGTCTTACTGGTCCCCTCTGACCGGCTCCTCCAACAAACATCTCCACCAGCTTTACCACCATGAGCTTCCTCAGCTCCATGCAAAGGCACCTTGACTAACACCATTTACCACCTGCACAAAGACTGCCCACCAGACAAACATAAAATATATATACACACACAGACGACATGCTGACGTATGAGAAAAGCAGACGAGCACCCAATTATGTTAGGAACCGGCCTCGGGGAACCGGACCGCAACACAAAAGTGCCCCCACTTTTCCCACTCCCAAGGATGATCAGCCAAACCACCATCACAAGTTCACAAGTAGCAGGTTTAGTTTCAGAGCACAGCATGGCCCCAACATAACTAACCAATCAAACTAATCCCCAACGTTAAATTTACCTAAGAAAAGAAAATGATGGATTAAATAAGAGACACAGCTCTTCCCTATAAGCTCCTACAAAATAAACATGAGAAAATGTTACAAAAAACTAAAGGGCTTCTCCCCCTACTTTCTGCTACTTGGGTAAGTGTTATTTACAGTGTACAAAAGTGTAGATCTGGAAGGTAACTATTTACAGTTTAGACTGCACAGGTCTACCAAGATAACGACACATCTTAAAGTTCTGCAGAACTACTAAAGTAGGTCTACACACAGTTCCTACCTGACAGAACACAGCAGTCAGCACAGCAGCCATCATCATTGGGAATGAGGAGAGCAAGGGGCGACAGGATGGCATCAGCTGGCTTAAATGCTCTCCACCAGCCAATCAGCCAGCAGCAATCTGACACCTGACCAGGCCAATTAGGATGAACACCACCTGCATCTCATTTCTCAATCACACACACACAGAAGAGGAAAGGAATGATGAACACATGAGAGAAATATACAAGGACTGAATGTGAACATTAACTTCTGTAGCTAATTGAGTTTATAATGACTCAGAGCTTGGGACACCTTGTATATTAGCCTGTATTATCCCATACATGTAAAAAGCAGCTGTGATGGCAAAAATTAGGCTTACAACATATACAGTATATAAAATATGTGACTGTGTGTGTGTTTTGTACATGATTAGTTCATTAACTATGGGCTTAATTATAAATGAGTTATGACTGAACGTTACTATAAAGCACACATGGGCAACATACGGCCCCCTGTGTGGCCCGCGATGGAATTGCAAAAAAAGATTTTTTATTTTTATTTTTTTTCCACTGCACCTGAACGCAACATGCAAGATACCCGCTGAATAAGTGTCCAAATGTTCATGTCATTCTGGCCAACATTCTTCTGTTATAGCATTTCAGTCTGGAATATGGAATATCTTTCAATAATCTTTATGACTAAAAGGCCAAAAGTAATCTCATGTGTAAGAAATGGCTGTTCTACATTGAGGTAGAAATTTAAATAATTAACTTGTTGGTTTTGGATTTATTTAGCTTCAAGAGTGCATGTTCGTGTGACCCTCAACACAGGCTTTGAGAATCCCGGCCACTTACTGATACTTATGCTTAAATTAACCCACTCATATTCTGGTTTATTTCAAGAAAAACATTTCGTCTAGTGGAAATTCTAATTGGCTGGTAACTTTAAAATCTAGCAGCCATATTGGCAGGTGGTGAAAAAAGTTAATTTCAAGCCCTGCAGGGAGAGCAGGTGGTGACATAGGAGTGAGTGAGAAAAGGATAAAATATTGGTGGTTAAGACTGAATAATGACATCACAACTGTTAATTTAAAATGAGTTATTCCTCTAAACCTGGCTTCAAATGCCCCAATTTTTTCGCGCTGGCGCCGTTCAGCCCTCAGCAAAATCTGGTAGCGAGGACTTTTTTTGTGGCCCTCTCTATCATCAAAGTTGCCCATCCCTGGGTTACGGCATGACAATATTTGTTCGGCCCCCGGCAACAATCTGGATTTCTCATGTGGCCCCCATGAAAAATAGTTGCCCACCCCTGTCTTAAGTTCTTTGTGACGTCAGCATATAGATTACAGTTATGAATGAAATCCTGAAAAATTAACTTTTGATGTGAAAAAGAACTAAAAAAGACTAAAGAAATTAGATTTTTTTGCATACATTATTAAATAAATGCACTGAATAACCAGGGATGTGATTTAAAAAGAAGAAAAAAACACATTTTTGGGGTTCACAAACCATGGGGGTGGATCCGTATGGATCATGGAACAACTGCGATCCGTTGCCCCGCTAATGAACTGCGTCCTCAATGAGCATCTGTGCTCTCAGAGTGGAAACTGTCCGGTGCGGGGCGGCGGGTGCTCCAGACACGGTGCTACAGCGCCCCCTGTGCCACCCTCTTGAACAGCGTGCGTCTCTGTGGCGGCGTCATGTTCTCGCAGCTCTCCAGCAGGTTCGCCACGACCAACGTGCGCTGGACGCTGTCGGCCTTCACCCACACTCTGCCGTTCAGGCCGATCACCAGCTGAGATGGAAACAGCTTCTCCAGGTCCTTGATGATGTCACTCTGAGGCGCCAGCAGCCTGCGCGCCAGGCCTAGAGAGACCCGGAACAGAAGGCCTCCAGCTCCGAACACACCCAGCCCTTTGGCCCGGCCCGAGCTGTCCACACACACCACCTCCGGCTCCTTGTCCTTATCGGCTATGATGAATTGACAGAACACCAGGTCGCCCACCTGGACGTTAGGCCTGTTCCTCCTGGTGGCGCCCTCAAAGGTCAGGTAGGACAAAGACGCCTGCTCGCTGCCGCCCACGTCCACCTTGAAGACGTCTCCGGCCCTGGCCGTCACAATGCCGATCACGTGCTCTCCTTTAGCTGGAACGTAGCGCCTCTGCTGTGAGTCGATCCAGAACATGTTGGGCTGTTTGTGCCGCAGGACTCCGCTCTTACACACCAGCACCTGCTCTCCGTTCCGCCTCAGACCCGGTCCGCAGACCACAGTTTTCTCCGCCTTCACCGAGTGGGTCAGAGAGATGGTTTCCTCTGAGTCACAGGAGAACTCATCTCCTGGCAGTAAAACCTCCCCAACTCTGTCTTTTAAACAGGAGAACATGGCTGCTGTCTGCCTGGCTGTGTTGGTTCAGAGGAGTCACATGTGTGGGCCTCTTCCAACACATCACCATGTGGAGCTCAGGGAGTGATGTCATCAGTGATGATGTCATCAGTGATGTCACTGTGAAGGCGTGTAAAATACCTTATAATAAGGCAGAGAGTGACATCACTGGTGAATCACTGATGACATCACAGACACACACACACACACACAAAGTCCCAGTGATGATGTCATCATTGATGTCATAAGGTTGTGATGTCATCAGTGATGTCATAAAAGCAGCTGTGACATCATCAGTGATGTCATAAGAGTCCCACTGATGATGTCATCAGTGATGTCATAAGAGCAAAATCAGGTCACAGGGGCAGACACTGAAAGAAGTGGGAGTCTGGCTTCAGACCCCCGTCTTCAGCCATGGACAGCTGTATGTTGCCAGCTCCAGGACAGGTGATCCAGCATCCCTGAGGAGTAGCCTATGTGGGCTGCAGGGCGGTTGTAGTGCTCTGTAATGCATCATCGGTAACGTTATTAGTCCTGCCGCCTACATCGACCAGCCAATCAGGCATCCTGGACAGTATCAGTCCTGAATAATCCAGACCCATAAGAGTGCCAACAAACATCTGTGATTCATATGGGGCTGTATACCAGATACCAGGCTAGTCTTTCTCCTCTCGTCTGGATACCAGGCTAGTCTTTCTCCTCTCGTCCTCCCCCTTCTTCTCTCTTTTGTTAGTGTTTCCTCCCTTAGAAGTTCTCAGGGGGCCAATTTGCTGGGCCGCACTTTGGCACCAGTGTCCCACTGACACACAGTTGATTTGTTTGTTTGCACATTGCAGCTCACATGTGTGCACCTAATGACTGTTTCCCTGCCTTTGAACTCGGCACATTAGCTTGGCCTCGTTCATGCCTCTCATTATACCAACACTACACTCAGTGGCGTGCCTGCCCAAGTTGGTGCCCTAGGCAAGATTTTTGCTGGTGCCGCCCCCCTCCCCCCTCCCCCAAAGAAAATATAATAAAAATGATATCGCAGCTAATCCAGCACTGCAGTGCAGGCTCAGAATCGCCCTTCCCCAGTGGCGCTGGAAGTACTTTTAGGTAGGGGGTGCTGTAAGGAAGGGTCTCTCGGTGCTGCCCGCGAGGGCAGCGCCGAAGAAAATCTTACGTTTTTTGGACTTTCATCCATATTTAGAAAAATATTTAATTTTAAATTAACATTAGGATTATACTGTTGTGATGTCATTATTCAGTATCTTCTCCTTTTCTCACTCACTTTCATGTAAGCACCTGCTCTCCCTTTAGTCGTTTTACACTACAACAGACAGAAACACAGGCATAAACACTGAATTTATTATTATTATTATTATTATGGAAAACCAGATTATGATGAAAATCAAACACTTTTGAAGAGAGAGCGTAAGATTAGAGCTGGGAAGCACAAACTGTTTTTTAATGCATCTTGTTGGTGGTATAAACACAAGACAGCCAAATCCAACAATTTCGAAAATCCATTTCTTGCCACCAGGGGGTGCTGCAGCACCCTCAGCACCCACCTTCCAGCTCCCTTCCCCCACTCTGGGAAAAAGCTCAGAGCAGGTAGAAGGGGGCGCGGCCGCGCAGGGGGTGGGGTGGTATGGATTAGGGACCATGGTGAAAGTGCTGCAGCCCGGGCAGCCAGAAAGCCAGAATTAGAAAAATGATTTCACTATTATTTAAAGACTTAAGACGTTGTTCTTCTTATTTTTGTCTACTATTGTAAAATAATAGTAGGCCTATTATCATGAAAAAGTATTTGTAAAAAAAAAAAAAAAAATTACCCTCTCTGGCGCCCCTAACGGCTCAAGCGCCCTTAGCATTTGCCTAGTTCGCCTAATGGACGGCACGCCACTGACTACACTGTGTCCGTTTGTGTGTACATTTGCATGTGTTTTCGCTCATACAGTAGCCTACGTGTAGCCTACCATAGCTGTGTTTGTGGTGTGTGTTTGTGTATGTGTGTGTGTGTTTGTGGTGTGTGTGTGTGTTTGTGGTGTGTGTGTGTGTGTGTGTGTGTGTGTGTGTGTGTGTGTGTGTGTGTGTTTAGTTTAGTTTAGTTTAGTTTTAGTTTAGTTTAGTGTAGTTTATTTCACACATCATAATATGGAATACAGTACATGCTGCATACATATTTTTTCAGTAATTGGATGCATGAAAGGGTCACCCCAAGGAAGCTATTTAAAGCTTATTTTAGGGGGCCCGGGGGCCCACATATAACAGACAGGATATTGGCCAGATATCCTTAGGATACAACAACATACAAACAGACATACACAATAGACAATCCCAGAGTCATGGTTAGGAAGATTAGTCGTTATGATCATTGCACAATAACAAATTTATACATAAGTCCAGAGAAATAAATATGTTTGTGGTGTGTGCGTGTGTGTGTGTGTGTGTGTGTGTGTGTGTGTGTTTGTGGTTTGCGTATGTGTGTGCGTGTGCATGTGTGTGTGTGTTCGTGCTCATGTACAGATGCGTGAGAAGACACTCATGTCTTTGTAGTACTCTCTCATGCTTCCTGTGGGCGCTCTTTAATGGAGCCGACATGCCTTTGAAGTGCAGATAGCAGGATGGATCCAGCACCTTTAGTCATGTGGTCAGACCCCCCGCTGGGCTGCTCACATCAAGGTGGAGTGGGCCTGTTTGCTCTCTACCTCAGATGTCTTCTCTCTCTCTCAATTCAATTCAATTCAATTCAAAGGGCTTTATTGGCATGATAAGGTGCATCTTACATTGGCAAAGCATACATTAGCAACACTTAGCAATGACAAAGAATCAAAAACCGAAAACAAGACATTTTGTTACCCAGTAACATAAATCACAAAATCTGAAGATATTCAAAGAGGAAGAGAAAAGAAAATTAAATGGAATGTGATAAGATAGAATATAATAGAAGACTATTGTTGACCGGAATCTATTCAGAATAATAACAGAACAGTAATAAACGGGCAGTTAAATGGTGATAGTGCAAATAGTGAGCAATTACAGTATATTAACAAAAATTCACAGAATCTGTAAATAACCGTTGTTATTTGGAAATCTTCAGAAGAGAGAGAAAAACAAAACAAAGCAAAAAAGAATAAAATATAACAGAATAAGATCAAATAAAATATTACTGTTGACCAAAAAACCTATTTGGAACAACAAATTTAAAACTTAAAAACTTTTTTAAATTTAAACATGCAAACCAATAAACTGGATGCTAGTGCATCCAGTGCATCTCTCTCTCTCTCTCTCTCTCTCTCTCTCTCTCTCTCTCTCTCTCTCTCTCTCTCTCTCTCTCTCTCTGTGGGCCTGTTTGCTCTCTACCTCAGATGTCTTCTCTCTCTCTCTCTCTCTCTCTCTCATCTTCCTTACTGTGCCAATATGGAGGATTAGCTGGGTTCAAATTCAGGAAGCTATCCGTGGATTAAGGACATCTGCCCGTGTGCGGGGTTGCCCGTGTGCAGTTTATATAGCGGTATGCGTTTCCTGTACGAGGAATCAGCATGACGTCACGACACCGCTAATCCCCCCGGAACCGCGCGGCAGTATGTATAGTATGAGTTGTGCCAAACAAACGTTAATATCTAGAAAACTATAGGCTACATGACATCGCTTATATTTTGACATTTTGAGTGAGAGCAGAAGTAGCTCAAGAGTCAAGACTCTGATGTATTATGTGCATGTTGTGTTAAAGTTGTGTGAACTGTCACAGTTTTTAAAATGTAAACAGCAGAGCCGGCTGGAGTGAGACATGCACTCAAGGCTGGCTCCATATAGGGTCCCATTGACGTTTTCCCCTAGTGACGCCGTTTGTTTACCAAAATGCTTATCAGCTGATCCCTCGTATAGGGCGAGAGCAGAGAGGAGAGAAGATGGTCCCTCGTATAGGACGAGAGAGCAGAGAGGAGAGAAGATGATCCCTCGTATAGGGCGAGAGAGCAGAGAGGAGAGAAGATGGTCCCTCGTATAGGACGAGAGCAGAGAGGAGAGAAGATGGTCCCTCGTATAGGGCGAGAGAGCAGAGAGGAGAGAAGATGGTCCCTCGTATAGGACGAGAGCAGAGAGGAGAGAAGATGGTCCCTCGTATAGGGCGAGAGCAGAGAGGAGAGAAGATGGTCCCTCGTATAGGGCGAGAGCAGAGAGGAGAGAAGATGGTCCCTCGTATAGGGCGAGAGAGCAGAGAGGAGAGAAGATGGTCCCTCGTATAGGGCGAGAGAGCAGAGAGGAGAGAAGATGCTAAAATGGGCATGTATTTGTGTGTGCCCGTCTTATCCTGGCTAATCTCCAACACAGTGAGAGGGCGATGCTACCCGGCTCGTCTTCTATTGAAAGAGCTGCAGGGCTGCCAGGAGGAGGAGGAGGAAGAGGAGGAAGAGGAGGAGGGGAAGATGAGGAGGAGGAAGAGGAGGATGGGAAGAGGAGGAGGAGGAGGAAGAGGAGTTGAGGCAACCCATCGCCACATTTCTGCAAACCATGGATACGTTCAAGGTTTGTGAACCAACATTTTTTGCATAATCCTCATTTGTAGATACGTGTATCCTTATACGTAACATTAACTAATTAATTATTAATTAAATTTATTTTACTTTATTTTACTAACCATAAACCAGTTTTATTTGTGTAATGTTTTTTAATTGAACATTGGAAATGCGGCGATGTTGAATGAATGAATGAATTAACCGACACCGAATGATATAGGAAACGTAAACGTTGAGATGGTTTTGCAGAAGCCTTTTCTCCTGGCGATGCAGGGAGGCTGCGTTGGGAGGAGACGGGAGGAGGAGAGGTGGAGGAGGAGAGGGGGAGGAGGAGAGTTGGAGGAGGAGAGACCTGTGGGGGGCGCTCTCATCAATAATGCCGAGGTCATTGGCTGAGTGAAGTCAACGTGAGCCTGAATAAATCAAGTGGTGTGTAAATAAAAGAGGCGCTTCACTGGCCCCTCAAACATTTAAAGAGCAACCAATCAATGAAGGCCAGGTGAGCAGCTGAGGGAACAGAGAGAGAGATAGACAGAGAGAGAGAGAGACAGACAGAGAGAGAGAGAGACAGACAGACAGAGAGAGAGAGAGAGAGAGAGAGAGAGAGAGAGAGAGAGAGAGAGAGAGAGAGAGAGACAGACAGAGAGAGACAGAGAGAGAGAGAGACAGACAGACAGAGAGAGAGAGAGAGAGAGACAGAGAGACAGAGAGAGGGAGATGGAGACACAGGTAGAGAGACATAAAAAGCGTAGGAGCGGCAAGCCGGAACGGTGCGAATGGTCAGCTCATTCATAAAAAAAAATACAGGGGAAATCACCTCATGCAGCAAGAAAGGCATACGTGAAAGTAAAAAAAGGCGGCCAGGAGGAATGCTCCGTGCCTAGTAAGTAGGTTAGGCTTTATGCTCAAATGATGTTGACATTAGTAGGTAAAATTAACGGATATAATAATAAGCTTCAGAGGACTATAGCTGTCTGTGGCGTGTTGGTCTGAGGATATTCCCTCTGGAAACCAGCTCCAGAAGTGCAATCTGTCTAGCTAGCCAGTTGTGCATTCCCTTACAAAAACTACTAACGTTAGTCATGTGCATTTATAGCCTATACTATTCTCCCGGCGATGACAACGTTATGCAGACTGCAGCTGTTTGATATGCGGGCGTCGTCTTTCAGAACGGACGCTAATTAGGCTACTTCATGGGAATAATTTGCTTTACAAAAAACTGGAACCAAAAGATAAGAATGAGCCTTGTACCTAATAGGCTACATGATGGTGCATCTGTGATCCATAAAGTCGATCAGATGAATATTGAAAGCATTGTTACCATGCTGCATGTGGACAACAGTTTGACTGCAGCTGCAAGTCGTTGGCTGGCGTACATCGGCGATGTTTGGTTGTTGAATGAATTCGTTCATCATACAGTAGCCTAGGCTACACTAACCTATGAAAATATTCATTTGGGCTAGGAGGAGCTGGGTGGAAATGCCTCCGCTCGCCTTTCAATCCGGGGAGTGGTGGCTGTCACCTGAAAGCACACCCCAACACGGGAATGTGGCGAGGCTGCCGGCTTTGCGAGCCTTCTGAACTGCAATTTTGCGCGATCTGTGTGTGAAAGCGGCTATGTGAGAGAGGGAGATGGAGACAGGTAGAGACACATAGAGGGGGGGGGAGAGAGAGAGAGAGAGAGAGAGAGAGGATCCAATCACATCAAGTCTCTCCTCTGCTCTCTCAGTATTAAATGATGAGGCAGGCTGTGCATGGCTCAAAGCGGCAGGTAACAATGAGCTCCGCTGATAATAACACTATAGGAGTCTGAGTGTGTTTGTGTGTGTGTGTGTGTGTGTGTGTTTGTGTGTGTGTGTGTTTGTGTGTGTGTTTGTGTTTGTGTGTTTGTGTGTGTGTGTGTTTGTGTGTGTGTGTTTGTGTGTTTGTGTGTGTGTTTGTGTGTGTGTGTGTGTTTGTGTGTTTGTGTGCGTGTGCGTGCGTGCGTGTGTGTGTGCGTGCGTGCATGTGTGTGAAGGTGTTGACGGACGTGAACCCGTGCGTGCTTGTTTGTTTATATGCATGTGTTTCTCCCATTCTGCTGCCAACCCTTATCTCCTCTCCAGCCTGGTTTCTCTTTCTCCATCGCTCCATCCCCACCTCTGCCTCTCCTCCCCACGCCTCCTCCTCCTCCTCCTCCTCCTTTCACCGCTTCCTCCATCTCTCCATCCCCACCTCTGCCTCTCCTCCCCACGCCTCCTCCTCCTCCTCCTCCTCCTCCTTTCACCGCTTCCTCCATCCCTCCAGCCCCTTCAGGAGCTGGCGTGTAGGGGAGGCCGGGCGGGGAGAAGCGATAAGGATCCCCTCAGGGAGCTGCTGTGGTAACGAGATGCAGGAAGACAGTGAGGAGGGAGAGATGTTTGGATTCTGCATGAGATGCTTCCACAGCAAGTAGAATGTCCATTTCATTTAGTGCTCATTATCATAAGGCGTCACAACCAAGTGGCAACCTCTGTCTTTGCAGAAATGAAGACAAAAACTGCATTTCCTCCAATGGCCACTTGAGGCTGGCTCCAAAAGTGGGTCCATCCCCATTAACCCCCCGTGTTAAAATGCCCGACTTTACAGCAGAAATAAACATGTTTACAGCCTTACTGTTTTGGTTTCCATAGCTAATTTTCTGGGGTGGATTTTTATAGAACTCACCCGTTTACTATGGCTGTATAGAAGTCAATGGGGAAATAAACCTATACTTCTCGCTTGATTGATTACCTCAGTAAACACTTTCCTAATGACTTTATGGTCTCAATCACTAGTTTCAGGTCTTTAAAAGCATGTTTATTTTGTCAATTGTGATCCCATTTAATTCCATAATTAAGCAGACTATGTTTTGGGTGTGATTGACAAGTTGCCTGTTTTGCCAGTGATCGCGCAGCTCGCCAATCACGGACCGATAACCGGTGGCGCTGCCGCCCCCTGCTGCCTGATTGTTAGAAGAGTGTGAATTTGCTTATTTACATTTATTACATATGAACTATAATTACATATTAAGTTACTTCACTTGTACATTATTAATACAGCTCCTTTATATTGATGTGAGCTGAAAAAGGATGATAAACTATGGGTTTAGGAGTTTACATTCCACCTGACCATGTACCTTGATACACAGTTGTTCGGTGGGCGCGTGCGCACGCCAACGCACACACACACACACACACACACACACACACACACACACACACATGTCACACACACACACACACACACACACACACACACACACACACACACACACACACACACACACACACACACACACACACACACACACACACAGTTAAAGGAGCAGTATAAAGTCCAACAGCAATAAGCACCAAACAAAGCTTTTCCTCCCCCTAATGGTGCTAATGTGTCATTGTAGCAATTTGTCACAACACAGTGTGAGGAAAGCGATGCCCCCCCCCCCCCACACACACACACCCGTTGAACAAGGCTGACAAACATCAAAACAAAGAGGCAATGGAAAATAAAAAGCCAGGTCAAATCAATCACAAGCGAGCGAGCGTCTAAGAGGATAATTTGTTGATTGCCTCTCTCCCTCTTATCATGTATCAAGCAGTGAGAGATTGCTTTAAAAGAGAGAAAAGACAGAAGCAAACGAGCACAGAGAGAAAGGAGGATGATGAAAGGAGGCGGCGGTGAGAGCCAGAGGAGAGGCTGGCCTCACGGTTCCCTCCGCCCAGGGAGGGTGCTCAGCGGGCGGGCCCGTCACATGAAGAGGCCCCTTTGAACAAGGACGGGTTCTGAAAACGTCTTTTAACGTTCATTCAGCTCATTGCGTCTGATGTCTGCATCAACCTTGAACGCCCGACACTTCTTCACACACCGACCGGATCACAGAGCGAGCGAGAGAGAAAGACAGGAAGTAAGGATTACCTATGAGGGAACTCGCATCAGGGGGGAAAGAGATAAGGAAATGCCTGTTCAAATATTCAGACTAGTCCCAGATGTTCTCAGACGGTAAGTTGAGTTCGACAAGATAGGAAAAGATCAGATATGCAGGTTTTAATATTTGGGCAACAGCAACCAAACAGGAACTTTGTGTTGCCATGATCTGATTCAGACAGATGCGGTGCGGGAATGCGTGCGGATTTTCCACGTTGATACACAGGTACTGTGCCAATTATTCACATTTCCACGTTCAATTTCCGCCAACGGAAAAAACAGTGAGAAAATGGAGTCAACCAATAGCAGCGGAACCCAAATTGGATGCTAAACTGCTAGTTAGCACTTGAATACAAGTGGCTAACGTTAGCTCCAACATTTTGGCTAACAGTTTAGCTACAACGTTAGCAAGTACGGTAAATGACATTGCATAACAGCTACATTACCTTCTTCAGCGAATCCCAGCTGCTGGGATTGTCCTTGATTTCGTTGTAGAGGTAGTCATCATCATCGCAGTGTTTTGTGCAGCCCATTCTATTTCATGGACACCTTAACTCTGACTCTAAAGGGAAATCTTAGCCTAAGGTGCTTTGTGCAACTGGGCCCTGGCTTTTAATAATAGCAGGGATTGTTGTGAATTGGACGCTGGACTGTGTGTGTGTGTGTGTGTGTGTGTGTGTGTGTGTGTGTGTGTGTGTGAGTGGGTGTGGGTGCGTGTGCGTTTCTGTGTGTGTATTATTCATGCCTGGACCCTGGGGACTCAAACACAGCAGAAAGGATCTTTGATCAGCCCAAGGCAGCATGGAGAGAGAAACGGTGGATTCAGTCAGAGGGTAGACAGTCACAAATACACACACACACACACACACACACACACACACACACACACACACACACACACACACACACACACACCTACCTACCTTTGTTCTCATGGTTTATTATCAGAAAGATTAATGCAGTCTTTCTTTGTCTTACATACAATAGAAAGCGCAGCCCAGGAGACGTGTGATGGCTCTTGATAATAGTGTTGACAGCATGGGATCTATATCTATATCTATACATCTATATCTATATATACACATCTATACATGACAGAGCGGTTGTGTACTAAGATTGTTAGCGAGGCAACAA